>NC_091952.1:234377522-234613122 GCF_031021105.1 Erythrolamprus reginae | reverse complement strand
CCTCAACTTATATCCACAACTGAGCCAGAATTTATGTTTCTTAGTGAAAAAAAAAATCATTAACTGAGTTTTTACCCCATTTACAACTTTTTTTGCCACATTTGTTAAGTGAACCACTGCAGTGGTTTAAATCAATCATATTAGTTGTTAAGTGAACCTGGCTTTCCAGTTGACTTTGTTCATCAGAAGTTCACAAAAGATGGTCACAGGATCCTGGGATGCTCCAACCATCTGAATGTAAATCATGTAACCATGGAGATGCTGCAACAATTGTGAGTGTGAAAATGGTGACGTCACTTTTTTACTGTCATTGTAACTTTAAACGGTCACTAAACAAACTAATGTAAGATGAAGACTACTTGTATTCAAATTTTTAAACTAAGAAAGATAACTGACAGAAATATATAATTAAATAAAAGGAAAATAAATTCGGAACAAAGTCAAAAGTATTGCTTTAACAATTACTGCCAACTTGCCTTCCATTGAGGACCTGTATACTGCACGAATCAAAAAGAGGGCCGTGAAAATATTTACTGACCCCTCGCATCCTGGACACAAACTGTTTCAAACCTGGCAACTTCAAATATCAACCAACAAATGCTCTACCCTCCACATTGGCAATACAACAGGCTTCTTGCTGGCACACACACCACTGTAAATAAGAACACCCACGCCTCACCCAAGTTTTCAGCCTTCGAGGCCACAAGCCAGAATCAGAAACGCCAAGGATCGAACCAAGGTCACAGGACTCCCAAAAGATAACTCTCCACAATACAGAAGGGCGGGCCTGCCTTTTCAACCTTTCTGAGGAGAACCACACCCAAACCCAGCTGTTGCCTATTTGGGATGAAAATACCTGGCTAATTGTCCCCTTCGTTGTGCTGCCCTTCTCTGCCTCTACTATCTATGATGGCTTGTGCGTTCTCATCTAATGACTCCAGGCTACTCACTGGGGAGAGCTCCGCCCCGGGGGTCTCAGGCTGTTCCCCCTCCTCCTCGTCTGGACATTCCTCTTCCCCGTCTGCCTGGTCCTCCTCCTCCTCCTGTTCCTCGTCCTCCCCCTCTGAGCATGGAGCCGGCAGAGTTCCAGCCGTTCCCTGAGGAGCCTCAGACTGAATCACAACAGTAAGTAAATAACAAATTGATTTATAGGTTGTCCTCAACTTATATCCACAACTGAGCCCAGAATTTATGTTTCTTAGTGAAAAAAAAAATCATTAACTGAGTTTTACCCCATTTACAACTTTTTTTGCCACATTTGTTAAGTGAACCACTGCAGTGGTTAAATCAATCATATTAGTTGTTAAGTGAACCTGGCTTTCCAGTTGACTTTGTTCATCAGAAGTTCACAAAGATGGTCACAGGATCCTGGGATGCTCCACCATCTGAATGTAAATCATGTAACCATGGAGATGCTGCAACAATTGTGAGTGTGAAAAATGGTGACGTCACTTTTTTACTGTCATTGTAACTTTAAAACGGTCACTAAACAAACTAATGTAAGATGAAGACTACTTGTATTAAATTTTTAAATAAGAAAGATAACTGACAGAAATATATAATTAAATAAAAGGAAAATAAATTCGGAACAAAGTCAAAAGTATTGCTTTAACAATTACTGCCAACTTTGCCTTCCATTGAGGACCTGTATAACTGCACGAATCAAAAAGAGGGCCGTGAAAATATTTACTGACCCCTCGCATCCTGGACACAAACTGTTTCAACCTGGCAACTTCAAATATCAACCAACAAATGCTCTACCCTCCACATTGGCAATACAACAGGCTTCTTGCTGGCACACACACCACTGTAAATAAGAACACCCACGCCTCACCCAAGTTTTCAGCCTTCGAGGCCACAAGCCAGAATCAGAAACGCCAAGGATCGAACCAAGGTCACAGGACTCCCAAAAGAATAACTCTCCACAATACAGGAAGGGCGGCCTGCCTTTTCAACCTTTCTGAGGAGAACCACACCCAAACCCAGCTGTGCCTATTGGGATGAAAATACCTGGCTAATTGTCCCCTTCGTTGTGCTGCCCTTCTCTGCCTCATATCTATGATGGCTTGTGCGTTCTCATCTAATGACTCCAGGCTACTCACTGGGGGAGAGCTCCGCCCCGGGGGTCTCAGGCTGTTCCCCCTCCTCCTCGTCTGGACATTCCTCTTCCCCGTCTGCCTGGTCCTCCTCCTCCTCCTGTTCCTCGTCCTCCCCCTCTGAGCATGGAGCCGGCAGAGTTCCAGCCGTTCCCTGAGGAGCCTCAGACTGAATCACAACAGTAAGTAAATAACAAATTGATTTATAGGTTGTCCTCAACTTATATCCACAACTGAGCCCAGAATTTATGTTTCTTAGTGAAAAAAAAAATCATTAACTGAGTTTTACCCCATTTACAACTTTTTTTGCCACATTTGTTAAGTGAACCACTGCAGTGGTTAAATCAATCATATTAGTTGTTAAGTGAACCTGGCTTTCCAGTTGACTTTGTTCATCAGAAGTTCACAAAAGATGGTCACAGGATCCTGGGATGCTCCAACCATCTGAATGTAAATCATGTAACCATGGAGATGCTGCAACAATTGTGAGTGTGAAAAATGGTGACGTCACTTTTTTACTGTCATTGTAACTTTAAAACGGTCACTAAACAAACTAATGTAAGATGAAGACTACTTGTATTAAATTTTTAAATAAGAAAGATAACTGACAGAAATATATAATTAAATAAAAGGAAAATAAATTCGGAACAAAGTCAAAAGTATTGCTTTAACAATTACTGCCAACTTGCCTTCCATTGAGGACCTGTATACTGCACGAATCAAAAAGAGGGCCGTGAAAATATTTACTGACCCCTCGCATCCTGGACACAAACTGTTTCAACCTGGCAACTTCAAATATCAACCAACAAATGCTCTACCCTCCACATTGGCAATACAACAGGCTTCTTGCTGGCACACACACCACTGTAAATAAGAACACCCACGCCTCACCCAAGTTTTCAGCCTTCGAGGCCACAAGCCAGAATCAGAAACGCCAAGGATCGAACCAAGGTCACAGGACTCCCAAAAGATAACTCTCCACAATACAGAAGGGCGGGCCTGCCTTTTCAACCTTTCTGAGGAGAACCACACCCAAACCCAGCTGTTGCCTATTTGGGATGAAAATACCTGGCTAATTGTCCCCTTCGTTGTGCTGCCCTTCTCTGCCTCATATCTATGATGGCTTGTGCGTTCTCATCTAATGACTCCAGGCTACTCACTGGGGAGAGCTCCGCCCCGGGGGTCTCAGGCTGTTCCCCCTCCTCCTCGTCTGGACATTCCTCTTCCCCGTCTGCCTGGTCCTCCTCCTCCTCCTGTTCCTCGTCCTCCCCCTCTGAGCATGGAGCCGGCAGAGTTCCAGCCGTTCCCTGAGGAGCCTCAGACTGAATCACAACAGTAAGTAAATAACAAATTGATTTATAGGTTGTCCTCAACTTATATCCACAACTGAGCCCAGAATTTATGTTTCTTAGTGAAAAAAAAAATCATTAACTGAGTTTTACCCCATTTACAACTTTTTTTGCCACATTTGTTAAGTGAACCACTGCAGTGGTTAAATCAATCATATTAGTTGTTAAGTGAACCTGGCTTTCCAGTTGACTTTGTTCATCAGAAGTTCACAAAAGATGGTCACAGGATCCTGGATGCTCCAACCATCTGAATGTAAATCATGTAACCATGGAGATGCTGCAACAATTGTGAGTGTGAAAAATGGTGACGTCACTTTTTTACTGTCATTGTAACTTTAAACGGTCACTAAACAAACTAATGTAAGATGAAGACTACTTGTATTAAATTTTTAAATAAGAAAGATAACTGACAGAAATATATAATTAAATAAAAGGAAAATAAATTCGAACAAAGTCAAAAGTATTGCTTTAACAATTACTGCCAACTTGCCTTTTCCCCATTGAGGACCTGTATACTGCACGAATCAAAAAGAGGGCCGTGAAAATATTTACTGACCCCTCGCATCCTGGACACAAACTGTTTCAAACCTGGCAACTTCAAATATCAACCAACAAATGCTCTACCCTCCACATTGGCAAAAAGAATCCTAACCGCACATATGAACTGAATAAACAATCTCTCACTGCCAACCCACATTCTGTAAAGGACCTTGGAATACTAATATCGAATGACCTTTCCTTTCTTTCACCTATCTTATATATTCCCTTCCTTTCATATATCCTCTCCTCTAAGTTCACTTCCACCCTCTTTTATATTATCACATGTCTATTTTTCTTCCTATGGATTTATGTATTGGACAAATGAATAAAAATAAAATAAAAATAAAATAAATAACCTCTACCTTCAAAACGACGCTTTAGAGGTATTGCTTGCTAGAGGCTCTGTAGCTGAGACAAAACTGATGGCCCTCCACACTTACCTTCCTAGGAATGTAAATAAAAGCAAACAATAGATAGGGACCAGGAAAAAGGTTATAAAAAGCCTAATGACTCCAGGCCCCTTTCCCACCAGAATGGCAGCATCCCAATAGGGATGTATGGGATTTGACAGATCCATCAGTTCTTCTGTTTTTTAAATAGAGGTTTAATTTTACCACTCTTCCCTTTCTGAGCAAGGCTTCCTCCAGATTTTGCCATTCAATGTCCTCTGGAGTCTAGCTAAACACTTCCTTCTCTCCACATGATAGATTCTGATTGGATTACCAAACTGCAGTTGCAGCTCTTTAAGTTAGTTAAAATCTCATAGTGAAAAGAAGAGGGAGTGTATGCATTCTCACACTACATTATGAAATACATTAAATTAATGAACTGTTCAAACATTTATAAGTTATTGGTAATCTCACATAGAATACCTCAAACTAATGAACTCCTGCTTGAATTTTTTTAAATGGGATGTTACACAAGAACACCAAAATCTCACAAGACTTGGCAGCAGCTCAAAATTTTAAAGATATTAAGAACTATTAAAATATATTGATAATCTTGTAAAAAAAAAATTAGATTCTATCAAGGAATATTAAATGGAGTGGTATCTACTGCTATGCCCACACTAGGAAAATAATAGTGATAATAATAGCAGTTAGTCCTACGTACCACTTTACAGTCCTCTCTAAGCAGTTTACAGAATCAGCATATTGCCCCCAACAATCTGGGTTCTCATTTTACCGACATCAGAAGGATAGAAAGGCAAATTAACCTTGAGCTGGTCAGGATTGGTCAGATTTAGCCTACAATACAGCATTCTAAATACTGCACCTTAATATCCAGAAATATATTTTGCTGTACTGTATATATTAATATATTAATATACAAATATATCAACCCCAAATTCAAAAACAAATAGTTAAAGCTTTTCCAGGATATCCTAAGGGGAAAAAACCATACTATTTCTATTTGAACGTGCTAGTCTGAAGAAATTATTGAGGCAGACACAGATTTCTTTTATTAATATCACTAAGTTATTTTAAAAGAAATTCAAATGAATCTGAAATGCAATGGATACTATTCGTCAAATGCACCCAACTGGGAAAAAAATCCTAATATTTATGCTAATAGAGTTCTATTATTCAATGCTGTTTTGAAACATTCTATATCTATAAGGCTTCTAGTTCTATATGTGTATATGTGTACCTGAAAATATGTATGTATGCATGTATGTATGTATGTATGTATGTACACACACCTTGGCACAAAAGCACACAACTTCATATTAGTAGTGAAGGAAGAACAAATATGAATTGAAATGTTCATTGAAATTAAGCTTCTCTTTATCACATAATTAATTAATCAGATAACTATATATTCTGGGAATGACATTGTTTGCTCAACCTATTTAAAAAAATTCTAATCCTTCTATTTTTGTAGGATTGTGAAATGGAATAAAAAAACAAAGTTTGCAATGTAAAAAGGTCATCAGAGGCAGAAATTCTATTTCATGCTAAAAGCAGAAGGTGGAAATTATCATTAGAGAGGAATCAGCAATGCTCAACTTTTAAAGAGTTATTCCAAAGTGCATTCAACTCAACTATTTAAGTCTAGAACTTAGCTGAAAACTTTTAACATTAAAAAACTTTTTCTTTGCAAGAAAAAATATATAAATGAAAGTATCAACGATATCAGTAGGAAAAGTCATTCCAACTGGGACATTTGTTATATTTTGGCTCCAATTGGAAAATTATAGTTTAGTGCTCCCCATATATTAAAAAAAAATCTGATGGATGCAAAACTACTATCCTAGAAAAGACTTTTTCCTGCCAGTTCTTTTTCGAGAATATTTCCTATCTAAATGTTACAACGTATACAATAGAGTACAGTGATCCCTCGGTTAGCGCGGGGGTTACGTTCCAAGACCTCCCGCGCTAACCGATTTCCGCGTTATACTGGATGCGGAAGTAAAAACACCATCTGCGCATGCGCGCCCTTTGTTCCATGGCCGCACATGCGCAGAAGGTGGAGCGACGCAAGTTCGGAGGCTGGCAATGCAATGGTGATTTTTCCGGGCTCCTCGCCGCTACCCACAGGGCAGCGCTGGCGGCAATGGCAACCCTCCCTCCTTCCCTCCTTCCCTTCTCTCCCTCCCTCCTTCCCTCCTTCCTTCCTCTCACCGGCTTTCTTGGGGCAGCGCTGGCAGCAATGGCAACCCTCCCTCCTTCCCTTCTCTCCCTCCCTCCTTCCCTCCCTCCTTCCCTCCTTCCCTTCTCTCCCTCCCTGGTCGAGATTTTGGCCAATCAGCAATCAGTATGATGTCATCGGGCGGGAAAAACCGTGGTGTAGGAAAAAAAACGCGGACTTATTTTTTAATTAATATTTTTTGAAAAACCGCGTTGCAGCGTTTCGCCCTAATCGAGAACGCGCAAATCGAGGGATCACTGTATTCAGTAAACATTCAAATTCATACATATACAAATCAAGCAATCATATACAAACCAGATATCAGAATATACAGTTCTATGCATACAGTAGCTAACCAATAATATCTCCCTTCAGAACACACAGTTCTATATACATATATAATTCTACAATATTTCTCTCCTGCAGAACACACAGTTCTATGTAATATCACAAGTATTAGCAGAATTCTTTATTGCCCAAGTATGATTGGACACACAAGAAATTTGTCTTTGGTTTGTCTATTACTTACATACATAATACATAGACCAATATATAGCACACAGCAAGTATAATCACATAGACAAAACTAGCAGAGCGTGAGATCAGGGAGTTAGCGTTAGCAAGAGCAATAGCAAGCATTAGCAACAATAGCAATAACAGCAATAACAGAGAGAAACACATCTGACTCCCTTTTATAGCTAATTGCAGCACTAGCCCTTAAAGCAACATTATGCTAATTCCTCCAAACATACATTGCTGGTTAGTTAATATATTGACAAACCTAAATGGTAAGATTCATAGTACTGACATCCTTGCTCTGTAGGTAAATAAGAAAACAAAGATCAATGTATATTTTCAGCTCCTGGTGATATATAAATGAAATAAAAGCTAAAATTGTGTGTGGGGAGAAATATCAAGAGAGTAAATCTGTTTATGGAAAAAAAGATAATAATATGTAAATTTAAGAAGACTGCAGAGGTAAACCATTTTGAAAGACACAATAAGGTAGCCACTTTGGTTTATTGTCATTGGAGTAGAATTATAATTTATCAGCAATAAAACACTGAGAGAATCATAATATTGGAAAAGCAGTTGGGATTTCAAAACACAAATTGAAAATACATGTTTAACTCAAAGACACACTTGATTATACATTAAAAAGAAACAAGTATGGAGAATTAACACTGAGGTAGCTGGATAAAACCAGGCTGAGAGTAGCCGACAGGTCATTGACTTTCGGCGAAATAGAGACTTGTCTATCCCAATTCCGGAGTACTGAGCAGATGAAACCTACTAGAGTAGATCAACGATCATGAAGCCGGTCTCTGCAAGTGATGCCCTGGTCAACCACTAGGGGAAGGGAAACTCTGACTGCAAACATCTACTGTCTTGTGGTTATATCCATTATTGGAAAAGACTTCAGGAGTAAACCTTGAGGCAAAATCCAGAGCCAAAATCCTGGAAGCAGTTCATGACTGTGTACAGTAATACCTCCTCTTACGAACCTAATTGGTTCCGGAAGGAGGTTCGTAAGGCGAAAAGTTCGTAACACGAAACAATGTTTCCCATTGGAAACAATGTAAAAGCGATTAATGCGTGCAAGGGGAGGAAAAAAAATCCCAAAATGGTGCTCCGGTGGGCGCCGCCGCCTAGCTGTCAAACGTGGCCTCCAGGAAGGACATCTTCGTAACGTCAAAGCTCCGCTCATGGAATTCCCTATTGGGATTCCCCACCTCCTTTCCAGCCTCCAGATTGGCCGAAAATGCCACCGCCGATAGCAAAAACGGCGCTCCACTGAGTGGCGCCGCCCGGCTGTAACCTTCTGAAACAGCCGGGCGCTTCTCGGCAGCCTCCGAAAAGTTCGGGTTTGGGTTTGGGTTCAGGAGAACTCCGAGAAGCCCTCCGGCTGTTTTAAAAGGTGACAGCCGGGCAGCGGCGGCCAGCAGAGCGCCATTTTGCAATCTGCGGTAGGTTCATAAGGCGAAAAAAGTTTGTAAGAAAAGGCAAAAATTTTCTGAACCCCAGGTTCGTATCTCGAAGTGTTCATATCACGAGGGGTTCGTATCACGAGGTACCACTGTATATCTATATTCTGATAACTCCTGTGACATAGCTGGGACCAATCATATTGGCCTTTGCCATTCCCTTGGATTATTTCAGAGACATGAAGTGGGGGGGATCTGCTGCTTGGGTAACAGTCTATCCTCCATACTAACCTGGGGAGTCCAGAGTATGATACCATGGTCTTTTGAGACCGAAGGATGCCAATGCAGCTGGATATAGAATGGACAATGAGAAACTAATAGAAAAAATAGGGAAATGTAAAGATATTTAGATAGAGATTGAGCAAATGTGAACAAAAATATATAACTGAAATTATGCCCGCACTGGGTGCTATAACAAAAAAATTGCAAAAGCACTTGGACAAAATAGATATGGATAGAACTCAATCTTTCTCATTTACAAAGAGTTGCATTACTCGAAACAGCACTTATATCATAATAATATTGTTACTTTAGATCCTTGGGAAGAATCCAGTCATTAAAATACCAAATCCAATTAAAATATCTGGTAGTCTATGTGTAAATAAATGAATAAATAAACAAATAAATAATAATGTGGTCTTTTGAAATAAACTTGATTTATTATTCATCTGTTATGAAAATGATTGTCGCAATGTATGCCCTGCTATTTTTCTTGATTATCTCTTGCACTAAAAAAAGTCACATTCATATCCTGATTTTGGCTTCTGAACACTTGAGTGAATGAACTGATTAATGTTGCTGCTTAAGCAAAGGTTAATTTATTGTGATGGAGACTAATTGGACTCTCCCTTTCCAAATAATTTTGTGATGAGTTCATGACACCTATTATTCCAAAGCAAAGTTTTATAAATAGCAAAGTAGTAGGAAGACAACTGATGATTACCTGAAAGGGGGAAAAAGCTAGTTTAACTAAATGCTAACTATTAGACTGTTCAAATGATAGCAAATTTTGCAAATAGAGATGAATTTATCTAATCTATATGGACACCTTGAGTAATCTGTTGAAATGGGTGGCCACATAAGTTGGAAAAATAAATGAAATGAAATAAATATTTGTGTGCATCATTTTATAAGGCTATCCATCTCAACAAAAATGTTATTCTGAATGACATATAAAAAAGCCAACACAATCCTAAGCTGCATCAACAGGGGGATACACTCCAAGACCAGGGAAGTCTTAATACCACTCTACTACGCGCTGGTCCGACCACACCTGGAGTACTGTATTCAGTTCTGGTCACCACACTTCAAAAGAGACATTGAAACTCTGGAGAAGGTGCAAAAAAGAGCAACCAAGATGATTAAGGGATTGGAAACCAATCCCTTAACCAATAGCCTAGCGAAAAAGAGGGCCAGAGCGGACATGGTAGCAGTCTACAAATATACGAGGGGATGTCACAGAGAGGAGGGGATCACTTTATTCTTGAGGGCACCAGAGGGCGGGATGAGGAACAATGGCTGGAAGCTGACCAAGGAGACATTCAACATGGAGATAAGGAGGAACAACCTACCAGCAGACGTTGTGAACTCCAACACTCTGGACATTTTTACGACAAGATTGAACTGCCACTTGACTGGTGTACTATAGGGTTCCTGCTTGGGCAGGGGGTTGAACTCGATGGCCTTCATGGTCCTTTTCAACTCTAACAATAAACAAACAAACAAACAAACAAATAAATAAATAAATAAATAAATATCTCTCTTTCCTTCTCCCCCCCCTCTCTATCCATCCATCCATCCATCCACCCATCTCCCTCTCCCTCCCTCCCTCCCTCTCTTCCTTGGAACCAGATAAGGATCAATGGAATTCAAGACAGATTGGATTTAGACTGTTTGAGGGGATGTAATGACACATGATTCACTTAACTCCACCTTTTGGCTTTGCTTACTCTTCTCCTACAGAAAAATCAGTGAAGACCAGGAGTGAAATGCTATTGGTTTGGCACTAGCCAATAACACATATACTGCTTTACAGTGCTTTACAGCCATTTACAGAGTCGATATATTTTCCCCAACAATCTGGTTCCTCATTTTACCCACCTCAGAAGGATGGAAGGCTGAGTCAACCTTGACCCTGGTGAGATTTGAACCGCCAAATTGCAGGCAACGGGCAGTCAGCAGAAGTAGCCTGCAGTACCGCACTCTAGCCACTGCACCAACATGGCTCATAAGATTGTCTTGCTTTGACTCTAATTGGTATAAGAGGGATCAAGCTTTCAAGATTTTGTGATCATATGCTATAAAATAATTTTAGTTTAGTTTAGTTTAGTTTAGTTTAGTTTAGTTTAGTTTAGTTTAGTCTAGTCTAGTCTAGTCTAGTCTAATCTAATTTATTAGATTTGTATCCGCCCCTCTCCGGAGACTTGGAGCGGCTCACAACAATTACAACAATGTAAATAAATCTAATACATTTTTAAAAATATCTAAAAACCCATTACTAAAACCATACAACACATACCATACATAAATAATATTTGGGGGCTCAATTTCCCCATGCCTGACGACATAGATGGGTCTTCATTAACTTACGAAAGACAAGGAGGGTTGGGGTGGTTCTGATCTCTGGGGGGGAGTTGATTCCAGAGAAGGCTCTTCCCCTGGAGCCCGCCCGACGACATTGTTTAGTCGATGGGACCTGGAGAAGACCAACTCTGTTGGACCTAATCGGTCGCTGGGATTCATGTGGCAGAAGACGATTCCGAAGGTATTCTGGTCCAATGCCATTTAGGTCTTTATAAGTCATTACCAACACTTTAAAGTGATGTGGAAGTGATGTGCCAGTGCCTGGAGGCTGTTGGGGTCTGGATGGGTGTCAACAGATTCAAGCTCAACCCGGATAAGACGGAGTGGCTGTGGGTTTTGCCTCCCAAGGACAATTCCATCTGTCCGTCCATCACCCTGGGGGGGGGAGTCACTAACCCCCTCAGAGAGGGTTCGCAACTTGGGCGTCCTCCTCGATCCACAGCTCACATTAGAGAAACATCTTTCAGCTGTGGCGAGGGGGGCGTTTGCCCAGGTTCACCTGGTGCACCAGTTGCGGCCCTATTTGGACCGGGAGTCACTGCTCACAGTCACTCATGCCCTCATCACCTCGAGGCTCGACTACTGTAATGCTCTCTACATGGGGCTACCTTTGAAAAGTGTTCGGAAACTTCAGATCGTGCAGAATGCAGCTGCAAGAGCTATCATGGGCGTTCCTAAATTCGCCCATGTCACACCAACACTCCGCAGTCTGCACTGGTTGCCGATCAGTTTCCGGTCACAATTCAAAGTGTTGGTTATGACCTATAAAGCCCTTCATGGCACTGGACCAGAATATCTCCGGGACCGCCTTCTGCCGCACGAATCCCAGCGACCAGTTAGGTCCCACAGAGTTGGCCTTCTCTGGGTCCCGTCAACTAAACAATGTCGGTTGGCGGGGCCCAGGGGAAGAGCCTTCTCTGTGGCGGCCCCGACCCTTTGGAACCAACTCCCCCCAGATATCAGAGTTGCCCCCACCCTCCTAGCCTTTCGTAAGCTCCTTAAAACCCACCTCTGTTGTCAGGCATGGGGGAATTGACATGTTCCTTCTCCCTAGGCTTATAAAATGTATGTATGGTACGCTAGTGTGTATGATTGGTTTTAACTTGTGGGTTTTTTTTAAATTAATTTAAATATTGGATTTGTTTTACATTGTATTGCTATTGCTGTGAGCCGCCCCGAGTCTGCGGAGAGGGGCGGCATACAAATCTGATTAAACTTAAACTTAAACTTAAAATGGTAACCGGAAACTAATCGGCAACCAATGCATGCCGCAGACAAGTTCATGTGAATCACTACCACATGGCATGTGAATAACTGCCACATTTATTATTAAATTTGAACATCATTTAACTCACAATTTAAACAAGTATTTAAGTTTTAAAAATGCAGGAAAAAATAAGGGAAAATATTAAAACCATATAACAATAAAGACATAGAATTAAAAAAGATGTGAAACTGAAGAACAAAACCGCTTAAACAAAAAAGTCCTGGTGAAAATTTAGGTGTTCAAGGCATTGAGACACACCAGCCTGTTGGAAGCTATCTGGATCATGTGTGTGTGTGTGTGTGTGTGTGTGTGTATGCCTGTATGTATTGTGTAGAAGAAAACATATTGTTGATATAATGTTCAGGCAAAGGGAATTACATTAGCATCAGATAAAAAATAATAAAAAATTTACAATTCACCCCACAACGCTCTCTCACTCTTTCAGTGGCAGCAAAGGTTTTGTCAGTAAGATTTGTCAATAAGACAGCTCAATGTAAATTTTAAACACATTTTAACTCCCTTAGGCAGATTTTTTTATTTATTATTTATTAGGCATCTATGTTCCTTGATTCTCTATTCATGGTATTCTTCCTTTCATTCCCCCCCCCCCAACAGTAAAAAATCTTATGAGAGTCACAGGCCAACAGTCCTCCTGTGACTTTCCTGCCTGAGGATGGATATGAACCTAGGCCTCCTTCATTCAAGTAAAAAGAACTTTACTACTATGCAATATACTACTGACTTCTAATTTTTATCTTATTAATAGTCTCTGAAGATGGGAGCCCTTATCCCAAGCTTGTCACATTAATCTTACATCTTACAAGAAATAATTATTTCTAAAAAATTCAAGATATCAAGATATCCTCTTTGATATCTCTGCCCAACCTACTAAATACCAGGGGGATTGCTCAGTTTATATACGTTATAAATTAAAATAACATAGATTTTCAAAGCATACTGCTTGGTGTGTTTTTTTTGTTTACTTCAGATAATATTTTAATATTTTCTTATTTTTTTTAAAAAAATCTATTGTTTTTCATAAAGTAACAAAGGGAATTAAATGTATTGAGTCGTGGTGGCACACAGTGATTAGAGTGCAATACTGCAGGCTGCATCTGTTGTCTGCTCTCTGCCTGCAAATTGGCAGTTCAAATCTCACCAGGCTCAAGGTTGACTCAGCCTTCCATCCTTCCAAGGTGGGTAAAATGAGGACCCAAATTGTTGGGGGCAATATGCTGACTCTGTAAACTGCTTAGAGAGGGCTATAAAGCACTGTAAAGGAGTATATAAGTCTAAATGCTATTGTTATTTCTATTGTCTGAGCTGCAAATAGGCTAGATAAACATGATCTAAGTATTGCCCACAAGATCATATGCTGCAATGTCCTGACTGTCAAAGACTACTTCAGCTTCAACCACAACAAAACAAGAGCACACAGCAGATTCAAGCTTAATATTAACCACTCCAAACTTGACTGTAAAAAATACAACTTTAATAATCGGGTTGTCAAAGCATGGAACTCATTACCAGACTCTGTAGTATCATCCCCTAACCTCCAACATTTTACCCTTAGACTATCCACGGTTGACCTCTCCAGATTCCTAAGAGGTCAGTAAGGGGCGTACATAAGCGCACTAGAGTGCCTTCTGTCCCCTGTCCTATAGTCTCTCCTATATCTCGTATTTCTTCTCTACTATATCCTCTAAAACCTTCATTGTGTATTATTGTGTATTGGACAAAATAAATGAATGAATGAATGAATGAATGAATAAATAAATAAAGTAGGATGGTTGGCTGCATAGCTAGAGGTATAACAAGCAGGAAGAGGGAGATTATGACCCCACTATAGAGAGTGCTGGTGAGACCACATTTGGAATACTGTGTTCAGTTCTGGAGACCCCACCTACAAAAAGATATTGACAAAATTGAACGGGTCCAAAGACGGGCTACAAGAATGGTGGAAGGTCTTAAGCATAAAACGTATCAAGAAAGACTTAATGAACTCAATCTGTATAGTCTGAATGACAGAAGGAAAAGGGGGGACATGATCGAAACATTTAAATATGTTAAAGGGTTAAATAAGATCCAGGAGGGAAGTGTTTTAATAGGAAAGTGAACACAAGAACAAGGGGACACAATCTGAGGTTAGTTGGGGGAAAGATCAAAAGCAACGAGAGAAAATATTATTTTACTGAAAGAGTAGTACCGTGTTTCCCCGATAGTAAGACCCCCCCGATTGTAAGACATATGGGGGGTTTCAGGGGGGTTGGCTAATATAAGCCATACCCCGAAAGTAAGACATATGTCTTACTTTCGGGGAAACATGGGGGTATTGCGGGGGGGGGAGCCCTGGGTCTTCCCCGCTGCACACGCTTTCTCGACGGGGAAGGAGGCTGAACCGCAGATATAACATTGGGAAGAAGGTGCAAGGAATCGCGCGAGGGGGGGATAGCGGCGGTGGTTTGGATTAAGCGATCGTAATCCCCCAAAAGGACGAACTCCAGCCTCGGAAGGCCAATGAACCGATGGCTATGAAATTAAGGCTTTTCTTTGAGAGAGAGAGAGAGAGTGGGGGATAGTCGTCGTCGGAGCGCTAAAGACCAGGGCAGAGAAAGCGCGAGCTGCATGCGGGAGAAGCGGAGGAGGAATCAGGCAAGCCGAATGGGAGCCTGTTCTGTGTGAGTCCGTTCCGGGTTTTGCTTACAGCCCCGGGCATTAGCAATAGCAGCGGCGGCAGGAGAGGCAGCCCTTTGCAATGTGGTCCGCCTGTCTCGGCACTTGCAGAGCGAGGATGTAGAGGTGGGTTTGCGGAGGAATTGCTGGCGGGGAATGGAGCGAGGGAGGGCAGGGGAGGGATTCCCATTCGGCTTGCCTGATTCCTCCTCCGCTTCTCCCGCATGCAGCTCGCGCTTTCTCTGCCCTGGTCTTTAGCGCTCCGACGACGACTATCCCCCACTCTCTCTCTCTCTCTCAAAGAAAAGCCTTAATTTCGTAGCCATCGGTTCATCGGCCTTCCGATGCTGGAGTTCATCCTTTTGGGGGATTACGATCGCTTAATCCAAACCACCGCCGCTATCCCTTCCCTGGGTCTTCCCCGCCGCCCACGCAAAGGGGAAACCCCAATCTTCGCCTCCTCGCTGCTGCGCCGCTAAAAGGACCCTTTCAATTTTTTTTCCAATGTAAGACATACCCCCATAGTAAGACATAGGGGGCCTTTTGGGGGTTAAAAAAAAGTAAGACACTGCCTTACTATCGGGGAAACACGGTAGATCCTTGGAACAAACTTCCAGCAGACGTGATTGGTAAATCCACAGTAACTGAATTTAAACATGCCTGGGATAAACATATATCCATCCTAAGATAAAATACAGAAAATAGTATAAGGGCAGACTAGATGGACCATGAGGTCTTTTTCTGCCGTCAGTCTTCTATGTTTCTATGTTTCTAAATAAAATATTGTGATATTTACAATTTCAAAGTATCTACTTCCACAATCATGTCTATGCACCCATAAATTCATGCACACATTTTTAGT
This sequence comes from Erythrolamprus reginae, assembly GCF_031021105.1. NCBI lineage: Eukaryota > Metazoa > Chordata > Lepidosauria > Squamata > Dipsadidae > Erythrolamprus > Erythrolamprus reginae. Next base: position 234,597,136 of record NC_091952.1, on the reverse strand, counting down.
AACCAACTTAATGTTGAGACAGGTGCTTAAATTGTAAGATGTTACCAGTGGTGGGGTGTAAATAATTTTGCCACTGGTTCACACTTGCACTCGCATGTGCTTGTGATGCTTCTGTGCATGTAGAGAAGCATGCCAGGCGGGTAGGCGGAGCCTTCTGCCGCCAGCATTATCAGTTCTAAGAACTGGCCCGAGTGGAGAGCAACTCACCACTGGATGTTACCCTAAATGTTTATCTCAGCCTCCATCTCACTCTTTAAGTCTGAAATCCTTTAATAAAAATAAGCTGTGTTCTCTTAAGTAAAATTTACTAGTAATTAGCTATGCAACTGAGTTAGCAATAGTCCTGGGAGATATTACACAGCATTACATTTTGCACTTTATTTTGAAAAGCATGCATTGGGATAGATATTTGTTTCAATAAACAAATATTAACTGAATTATTGTGAGAGTTCTAGTGGTATCCTGTCTGCAATTCTAAGTGGAAGCACCTAACTGATGAGACATGATCATAGAACATAACCACGTTTAGTCCTATTTAGTAGACAGGTCAGAGATCAGCAGGAAATCTCTGGGATGTTGAAATACATTTAAAAAGAATGCAATTTGAAATCATGCGTATGGTATTTATTTACTTTCCCTATTGGTTTGCAAATGTGAATGCATGCATGAAACCTTCTGTGTATGAACTTTGCTCATTCAGATGGTTTGAAACTTTTCAACACCACTGACAACTCACTCACTCACTCTCCAAAAAGATCTGAACTTTGTCTCAGACTGGTCTATTGCCGCTGGCGACTCACCGCCGGCGAGGGTTGTGGCGTGGGCCGGGGAAGGAGGCCGCCATGTTGGGGCGGAGCCTGCGGCCCCCACGTCATCCCCGGGGGCCGCAGCGCGGCGTTTGGGTGCGTGGTCACCCTCTGATCCGGGCAGGAGGGAGGCAGCCCTATAAAAGGGGCTGCCTCGTGGCGTCGTGCCTCTTGCCCGCCGGCGTTGGACATCTCCTGCTCCCCCGAGCTCGCCGCAGGCCGGAACGGAGAGGACGGAACAGCGCACTTTTTCTCCCCCTCGGGAGGATTGAGGAACACGGTTTTGAAGCCCCTGGGATCGATGGCGATCGCCGGGGGCAGCTCGGGTTACGGGGGGCCGGGGGCGGCGGCATCCAGTGCCTGTGCACAGGCTGTTCGCCGGGCGCCTGTCTGGCTGGCGAGGTCGCTTCTCCTGCTTCGTTGCCGGCAGCGCGCAGGACGGCGCCGGCGGGAAAATTGCGGGCTTCGCCTGTTTGCTTGCTGGGGGAAAGGGAGGAGGGGGTCAGATGGCTACCGTGCCGGCGCCCCCCCCACCTTAGCCTCGTGCATATGGCGGCAGGGCACGCGGGGCTTCAACGGCTTGCCGGCCAGGTTTAGGTTTCGCTAAAAAAAAAATGTTTCTTAAAAAAGTGATATAATGGGGCAAAATTTCAAATAAATGAGGAGAGAGCAAGGGAGAGAGAGGGAGAGAAAGAGGGGAGGGAGGAGAGAGAGAAAGAGAGATAAAAAAAAAAAAGAAAGGAGGGAGGGACATTCCTTCCTTCCTTCCTTCCTTCCTTTCTGCTAAGTTCTCCAGGGTAATTGTTCCCTGGGTGAAGAAGAAATAAATAATTTCCTGGATTTGATATGACTCTGAATACATTTGAGACTTTTCATTAATAGACTCATCTGATTCTGACATATTAAAAGTTGCAATGAAAAAATGACTTCTGCATTTTTATAAAAATAAAAAAATAATAAATAAATAAATATATATTCTCCTCTGGGCTTTTCACTCTTAGGTATCTAATTTTCTCCCCTGGCGATGATTACTCACTGGAACACTTTCATAACGATCTCTCCACATCTCTTATCCTTTATATGCACCAATCCAGTTTTGTCTCTTCTCCTTCATTCCAAAATGAATACAAACCCAAGTTTCTCCAAGACTCATAGTTTTAGTTCCAGAAGCCCATTATCTATTTCTTTTGCCCTATCTGGCATCTTTCAATGTTTCTTGTAAAGAAGGATGAAGAAAAATTTTATATAATTCACCTGTCGAGGCCTTGCGTGTCCTTGATATACAGTATATTTATGGTAATATCTCCCAATTTCATCATTTTTCCCACAATACCCTGTACAGCAGACTATCTGATTTATTGATCCACTAGAACCAGGGGGAACTTACACGGGAGATATGGATGAATGCAGTGGTTGAGGGATCTAATTCCTCCCCTTTTAGGGAGCTTTAGCTGATTAAGTAGTTGGATTAATTGAACCCCTGGGTTCGGTTTTATTTAATATACTATTAATTCATTCTATTGGTTTCAAGGCTCGTGTATGCAAGCTAATGGTCTGGGATAGGCCGAAGGCTGGGTTTTTTGGCTTGCTGGATTCATAAAGAGTGAATCAACGCTACAAGGATATATATATGGTCGGTAGAAGGGGGCGACATGCAAAATTAATGAATTGTTATTCTGGTTATTACTGTTATTATAAAGGATATATTTTAATTTTATTTTATGGTTGATGAGCTAGCCACCGTTTCTTTAGCTGGACAGCAGCATTATTATGCCCTCATTGCGAGGAGGGGGATTGCCCACATGGCGGTTCCTACCTTTCCCCAGTTAGGGCAAGGCCTGGGACACACACATACACACCCTGGCGGTAAGCAGGCCAGGCGCTGTCACTCACTGTAAAGGATTTCGTCTCTGGCAGATTGGAGGGCATCGGTGAGCACTGTCCGCTTGGGTGCCTTGTGTGTTGTTGTTGTCATTGTTATTTATTATTTTATGGTTTTATTGAAGGAGTGGTTGATCCTTGGGACAAACGTACAGCAGACATGGGCAGTGGATCTGCAGTAGCTGAGTTTAAACATGCCTGGGATAAATATATCCATTGCGCGATAGCGTACGGGAAAGAGTGTGGGAGCAGACTGGAGGGACCATGGGGTCTTTTTCCTGCCATCGATCTGCTATGTTTCTCTCATTGGCCACTTCGGCCAGGGCACATGGTCCATACGAGGTACCTGTTGACCTTATGACATGTGGGAGGTAGTAGAATTGGCAATGGCCTTTTAGGCGATGGGGGAAAATAATTCAGGATACTCTGAACCTGTTGTATGCTATGGCAGTTCCATTCGGGACAAGAACCACAAGGAGAACCAGACATTAGTAAGAGGGACATTACACCAGGGTAGCGTTTCTGCCTTTATAGGATGTTTTCGGGGTTTCGGCACTAATACTGCCCCCGGCACTGGGGGGTAGGGCTCTGTCACTATGGGCATGACGGTTGGTTGCTCCTCACTACTAATGTTCTGAGTTTTGTCACATTTCTAAATGTCATTTTGTACTGGGGGGCTATAACAGTACGGGTGCAGTTGGTAGCAGGCCTTTTTCTGTACCGACAAAACCGAGGGATATTTAATATCATAACTACAGCTGGCAGATCCCCAGGTCATTATCACATGAAGTTTGGAAATCTCCTAATCCCTGGTTAATCCACTTGGGAGTAAGCAAGGAGGAACCGGAGTGTGGGGGGCAATAGCCTGGCTGTGTGAAGAGTGCTGCGGCTGTCATGTTGTGAGCCGCCATGGGTCTAGGGAAAAGGTCGGCATGATAATTGCATAAATGAATAAATATATGAATTAGTCAGTTTATCGCAGCCCCTTTAGTGGTTCAGTGAAGTGGTGTAGTCATTTCTTGGCATGAGGGAGGCTTGCACGAATGCTAAGTTTTCCGGTCATCGGAATCGAATTCACGATTAAGTTGATTTTCCCTTAAGATGAGTTATCAAGCATTATATCAATTGTTTCGGGGAAGAATAATTTATAAAAGGTTATTATCGTCAGCTATATCAAAGTGGGGGTGTCAGGAGGTAACATTAATATTATGGTTATATTGATTAAGTCATGTTGGTCAAGCGAATTCATGCGCTAGCGGTTCAGAAGGCATTTGCAGGGGCCTTGCTTATCTACATAAATTTTTTGCAGCTATTTTACGCCCTGGGGGAGCGAGCAGCACCATGGAGTATATTGACTCGTCTCCCAGGCATTTTGAGGTGGGAAGTAGAGTATGGTGACTGCCCGGGAGGCATACAGGAACATGGGGGCTGCGACTGTGGCACGGCTGGTTCAGCGGCGGGGAAGCAAGACAGCGACAGGAGGCCCGGTCTGTTAACAGGGAGTATGTGCGCAGGTGCAGATGGTTAGCAGCCACATGGCATAGGCGGGGGCACAGGGTACCCAGAATGGTGGGCGGCGCCATCGCTCAAGCAAAGGAGTGCAGGTAGGACCACACGGTTACATGCCCTCGTATAGGGGCAACAGGGGGGGCTTGGCTCTCTTAGCAAAGACCCCCGGGGGCTGACTATTTGAGGACAGGGGGAATGATCACGGGATGGTCCAAGGATCGGACGCAGATGGGGGAGAAATTAGTAAGCCGCTATACATTACCCAGTTTCAGGGGCAGCGGGCATTGGATGGGACCCAGCTTCTCACCCAACGAGGCAAGGCCGTTTCACTTGACAGCCAAAAATATGGCCGTTGGGACATGGTAGGTATGCAAGGTGCTGTCCTGGTCGCACAGTAGTGGATCATGTACGGTTCCCTGGGCCAGGAAACCGATGTTAAATTTGGGGGGCGGCGGCAGCCGCATTGGTTGTGCTGGGAGTCTCCAGTAATCGCAGATGGTGGATTGATCACCGGCCAGGCGTATCAAACACGACATAAGCCTGGGTGTGATGGACTCAATCCGGGTACAGTGAGGAAGCCAGGGACTGGTCCACTTTGTCCCATAAGTCGGGCCTCCACTGAGCAAATGCCAGTTAGGGACTGTTCACATGAGCATTGGCAGGATATCGGGTGGTACTCCCTCAGCAATACTGCTTGCGGTTTTCAGCAAGTTCTCCGCACAGTAATGAATACGGTGGCGGATCGAAGTCAGTGGGTTTTCGTGGCGTTGATTCAAGCACCTGAGTACAAGCGTTTTTTGGGGAGCGGGTGGATAACACTGTCTTGTTATTCTTATCGTTTCTCTAGGTCCTGGCCCTGCTCCACCGTGTTGCGCGCAAAGTGCGAAGGAGCTGCCCTTCCTTTGCCCACAGTAGCAAACTGCGGCCACAGCGTGGCATGTCGGCTGGATGTACAGCTGCAACAGTATCTTCAGGAATGTGGAGGTTGCTGAGTCACTGGGGCTTCATGGAAAGGGCTTGAGCTCGGAGGTCTCCGTTTGAGACGGGCCTCCCCTTGCTGGGAAAGTTGGGAGCAGTGAGGGGCCGGACCCAGATTGTTTGGTGTGGCACATTGGTGGCAACCACCTGTTGCTGGTGAAGTGGGAAAGGCGGCCTGGCACACGCGTGTTGTGGTACCATATGTTACCAGGGAGGTGCTGGCATGCCAGGAACCCAGGGCGGTGGAGGATGACAGGTAGAGAGTCAACAGAGTAGCGAAGGCATGGGTACTCCAGACGGGGGGGGGAGTGATAGATCACCCCAACATCTGAGCATCCCAATTAGCTTTATTCAGAGGGGTCGGGGTACATTTGATAGACAAGGGGAATGACAAATTCATTAGCGGACCTGCAGAGGTGCCTGCACATTCTTGTGCAGGGGGGGGAGCAGGGGGAATAAATTTATAATTTCACCCCCTGCTGTGGCCGAAAGGGGGCGGAAATGGGCGTAAGCAGCAACTGTGTGATCTCCTTTAGGGGCACCTCTACTGAGGTGAGGGGCGATCTCCTTCTCGGATTACAGGGCTCGACCGGCTTGGGTTCGGGGAGGGGGTCGCTCCTGTGGCTCGCTGCCTGTGGCGTATCAGAGACCAGTGGCGAGCCATCCCACACGCCGTGGGGGCGTGGCATTGGGCAGGGGGCAGGTGTAATTTTACCTGACCCTGCACCCGGTCAAGGAGCTTTCGCCCTAGAGTTGCTCAGTTGAGTTTGTTGGAAAGTTAACTCCGCCCCCATTTGATTTATGCACCTTTGCAGGTCACGTGGTTTAATTGGCTAAATAGTTAATTTGAATTTTGTTTAATAAAAGTGACCCTATTTATACCCACACCTTTGTGTCCGACTGTTACTCCGCCTGCGCCGCAATGCCGCTGGCGACTCACCGCTGGCGAGGGTTGCGGCGTGGGCCGGGGAAGGAGGCCGCCATGTTGGGGCGGAGCCTGCGGCCCCCACGTCATCCCCGGGGGCCGCAGCGCGGCGTTTGGGTGCATGGTCACCCTCTGATCCGGGCAGGAGGGAGGCAGCCCTATAAAAGGGGCTGCCTCGTGGCATCGTGCCTCTTGCCCGCCGGCGTTGGACACCCGCCCACCCTCCCTCTGTTACAGGGTGCATATGATGGGTCGCCCTTGGTGGGGCCGAGTAGGAAATTTTTGCAGTCACAAGGAATTGGCCGAATTGTGGCTGTTTTTTCGCCTACTCCACTCTGTGCGTGGGAGTGTGGTTAGGGGGTGGTCTCACCAACTAGCGCCCCCCCTCAAGGTCACTGGGGGGGGGACGGCCGAAAGGGGGCGGAAATGGGTGTAAGCAGCAACTGTGTGATCTCCTTTAGGGGCACCTCTACTGAGGTGAGGGGCGATCTCCTTCTCGGATTACAGGGCTCGACCGGCTTGGGTTCGGGGAGGGGGTCGCTCCTGTGGCTCGCTGCCTGTGGCGTATCAGAGACCAGTGGCGAGCCATCCCACACGCCATGGGGGCGTGGCATTGGGCAGGGGGCAGGTGTAATTTTACCTGACCCTGCACCCGGTCAAGGAGCTTTCGCCCTAGAGTTGCTCAGTTGAGTTTGTTGGAAAGTTAACTCCGCCCCCATTTGATTTATGCACCTTTGCAGGTCACGTGGTTTAATTGGCTAAATAGTTAATTTGAATTTTGTTTAATAAAAGTGACCCTATTTATACCCACACCTTTGTGTCCGACTGTTACTCCGCCTGCGCCGCAACACCTGGCAACTTCAAATATCAACCAACAAATGCTCTACCCTCCACATTGGCAAAATAGAATCCAAACCGCATATACGAACTGAATAAACAATCTCTCAGGGCCAACCCACACTCAGTAAAAGACTTTGGAATACTAATATCGAATGACCTAAGTGCTAAAGCCCACTGCAACAATATCGCCAAAAAAGCTTCTAGAGTTGTTAACTTGATCCTACGCAGCTTCTGCTCAGGCAATCTCACACTACTCACAAGAGCCTACAAAACTTTTGCCAGACCCATCCTGGACTACTGCTCATCTGTCTGGAACCCATACCACATCTCAGACATCAACACCCTTGAAAATGTCCAAAGATATTTCACCAGAAGAGCCCTTCACTCCTCCACTCAAAACAGAATATCCTACGAAAATAGACTAACAATCCTGGGCCTAGATAGCCTAGAACTGCGGCACCTAAAACATGACTTGAGTATTGCCCACAAGATCATATGCTGCAATGTCCTACCAGTCAATGACTACTTCAGCTTCAACAGCAACAACACAAGAGCACGCAACAGATTCAAACTAAATACAAACAGCTCCAAACTTGACTGTAAAAAATATGATTTCAACAATCGAGTTATCGAAGCATGGAACTCATCACCGGACTCAATCTTCTCAACCCCTAACCCCCAACATTTCTCCCTTAGACTCTCCACAATTGACCTCTCCAGGTTCCTAAGAGGCCAGTAAGGGGCGTACATAAGTGCACCGGTGTGCCTTTCGTCCCCTGTCCAATTGTCTTCCTTTCTTTCGCTTTTCATACATATTTTCTTCCTTTCATATATCCTCTCCTATAAGTTCACTTTTACCCTTATATATATTACTACATGTCTATTTTTCTTCCTATGTATTTATGTATTGGACAAATGAATAAACAAACAAACAAACAAGCATGCACGCAGATTCAAAACATGCAGAAATAGCACAATATAGAGCCGGGGCAGGTAGGCAAGGGCAGACCAACTCACAGATTGCCACTACTTGTTCATCTGAACCGATCCAAACCAGTAGAATACTAGCTTTGAATATATCCATGATATAAATCCATGATCAAGTTGCACTTGATACAAAGGGAATTCACAGAACCTGTGCATTAACATTCTTAAATAACTAGATTAACTTATTCTCTACTTATTCTCTACTTATTCTCTACTTTGACTCTCTCTCTCTCTCTCTTTTTCTCTCTTTTATTTGTGCATGTATGTATGACATTGTAACTTTAGTCAAATCATTAATTTGTAAAAACGAATAACTGATAAAATCTGCATAATATATGCGAACCCCTGAGGATACTTTCAAGACTGCATAAATTAGAAAGCTACTGATTTAAGAGGGAAAAAATGGGGTGTATTTGTGTTTACAAAAAAAAAAAGATAATCCTGGAATTTGAAGGTTAGGAAAAAGGTTTGAAAGTCATTTAGTTCAGGTGTTTCTTTCATAGAATTATCATTAATGTTTATCATTGACGTGTTCACTATGAATGGTGCAGTGGCCTAAAAGTGAAGCTCTCGACTCAGAATCAGGAGGCTGTGAGTTCGATCTTAGATAGAGGCAGATATTGCACTCTCTCTAACCACAAGGAGAATATATCTGCTGAAAAAACTCTGCATTGGCAACAGGAATGGCATCTGGTCACTAAACATTTAACTCCATTCAGTTGCCCAAACTCCAACCTGCAAGGGATTATGGGTCCCAAAACGAAGATGTTGATTCATGTATTCAATATTTTAAAAATGCCCCCCTAGAGCAATTTTTAAGGGCCAAAGTCATGTCCTGGTTCACCTGGACTACAATTGAACCCAACATTTATATTACTAAGAGAAACATTTGTTAAGTGAATTTTGCTCAGTCATGGCCTGCGGCCCACATTGGGGGGGGGGGGAGTAGCAAAAATGTAGCCTAAATGTTGTAAATAATGTATTTTTTGAGTTCTTGTGTATTTATTTATTTTTATTTATTTATTGAATTTGTATGCCGCCCGTCTCCAGAGACTCAGGGCAGCTAACAGCAATAATAAGACAGCATATAATAATAATCCAATACTAAAAACAATTAAAAACCCATTATTATAAAAACCAAACATACATACAGACATACCATGCATAAAATTGTAAAGGACTAGGGGGAAAGAGTATCCCAATTCCCCCATGCCTGGTATAATATGTATGTACATATATGTCATATATACATATAGGATTAAATATTATACTTTGGATGTTCAGTAATAGTAAATATATTGTATCTCTTTGAGGCAAGGAGAGGCCAGGTACCCCTTGATGTGAGTGATGTTAAGTTGGGCACCTTTAAGCCAGTCACATGACCTGTATAAAACCCCTTTTAACTTTAACTTGTAAAATGAAAATATTCAGTGCTGGGGGAAAAAATCAAGATAGCAATAACAAGAGAACTTAGACTTATATACTGCTTCATAGTGCTTTACAGAATCAGCATATTTCTCCCAACTATCTGGCTCCTAATTTTACTGACCTCGGAAGGATGGAAGGCTCAGCCAACCTTGAGCAGGTGAGGATCGAACTTCTGGCAGTTGGCAGTATTAGCCTGCAATACAGTGTTCCCTCAATTTTTGCAGGGGATGCGTTCCGAGACCTCCCGCGAAAGTTGAATTTCCGCAAAGTAGAGATGCGGAAGTAAATACACTATTTTTGGATATGAACAGTATTACAAGCCTTCTCTTAACACTTTAAACCCCTAAATTACAATTTACCATTCCCTTAGCAACCATTTAGATTATTACTCACCATGTTTATTTATTAAAGTTTATTTTAAAAAATATTTATTAAAGGCGGATGAAAGTTTGGTGATGACATATGACATCATCAGGTGGGAAAAAGCATGGTATGAGGGAAGAAACCGCAAAGTATTTTTTAATTGATATTTTTGAAAAACCGTGGTATAGACTTTTCGCGAAGTTCGAACCCGTGAAAATCGAGGGAACACTGTATTGCATTCTTCTAACCATGGCACCACCACACTCCTAGGTTATAGAAAACTGAATGTTTTAAGTCAAAAATCAAATCAATATTCTAGAAGCATCACAAGGTGACAATCCGCTATTAATTTCAAAAACCTCTTTGTCAGAAATAGTTGTGAAGAGATAGAGGCAATTTTTTGAATTATTACAAATCCCAAGATTTATTTATTATTTATTTATTTATTGGATTTATATGCCGCCCCTGTCCAAAGATTCGGGGTGGCTAACAGCAATCATAAAACAGCGTACAATAATAATCAAATAAACAAAGATAAAGAAAAACATATATATTTTCATGAAAACAAGCTTGAAGTTTGAAATAACTCATATTCAATTTCTATAATGTGTACGGTGAGTTGCAGAAAAGAACTTGCCAATCACAGCCAACAAAAAACCAAAGTCCTAGCACAAATTCTTATGCAGACATGTTATCTATTTCTATAGCACTAGAACTTCCTAAAGCAAATACATATCTGCAATACTTAGTTGAATTTTTTTGAGTTTTCATAGACCAGAAATTTTAATTAGAACACGTGGGTCATAATAGTGGTCCTTTTTTCCCCCCCAGTCGCAGTTCATGGACCTATGGAATTGAGTCAGGTTCGATCTCGTGTTATTGAAAGAATTAAACATTTTCTTTCTCCAGCAAAGAAGGAGCCTGATGATAGTAATGTTTCTGATATGTATTGAATATCTGAGTCAGCAACTACAGTTTGGCAAGCACTACATTCATAACAAAGTACAAAACGATGCACATTGATTTCTAAGCAGTTTTCACACACATAGAAATGGCGTTTGAGCTGATGGTGACAAATCAGATTCTACGTTGATAGCGGAGCACTCAATCAATTTGGTGTGCATCTGCTGTTAAAGACAGAAAAACTGCATATTTATAATCATTTAGAAGGGAGTTGAAAATAAAATGACTGCTTTTATTAGAAACATAGAAGACTGACGGCAGAAAAAGACCTCATGGTCCATCTAGTCTGCCCTAATACTATTTCCTGTATTTTATCTTACAATGGATATATGTTTATCCCAGGCATGTTTAAATTCGGTTACTGTGGATTTACCAACCACGTCTGCTGGAAGTTTGTTCCAAGGATCTACTACTCTTTCAGTAAAATAATATTTTCTCATGTTGCCTTTGATCTTTCCCCCAACTAACTTCAGATTGTGTCCCCTTGTTCTTGTGTTCACTTTCCTATTAAAAACACTTCCATATTTAATCCATATGACATCACATTTGCAAAATTATATAGAGTTCTTCTTAGCATACCTCAAAAAGTACATTGCAAAGCTGTGGTACTTTTTTTAAAAAATAAAATGTTCCATTGTTATTGTAAGGGGCTCCCAAAACATATTCTCAAAAGCTCCTGGAGTTGACAAGAAGCAATTGAGAGAAACGACCTAGAACTAAGGAGAAATTTCCTGACAGTTAGAGCAATTAATCAGTGAAACAACTTGACTTCAGAAGTTGTGGGTGCTCCTTCACTGGAGATTTTTAAGAGTTTGAACATTTATTTGAAGTGGTATAAGTGTTCCTTCTTAAGTAGGAAGTTGGATTAGAATACCTCTAAGGTCCCATCCAACTCTGTTATTATAAAAAAAAAGAAATGTAGAAATAACAGTGAAAGAGAAGAAGCTTTCTGGAGAAATCTTTACTTTTCCATTTTTGAGCAAATGCTATTCTTCTAACAGAGGAAAAAATGTATTCAAAATTATATCATGTGCAGAGATGGATAAATTGACACTAGAGTTGAAGAACAAATCGAACACAGATTATTTTGAAACCTGGAACAAATTATATAACTGGATGGAAAAAAGGAGAATCAAATTTAAATGGATATTGGGAAAAATTAATGGAAACAAAGAATGGTTAATATATGTGTACAGTGTTCCCTCACTTTTTGCAGCGGATGCATTCGGAGACCACCCGTGAAAGTCGAATTTCTGCGAAGTAGAGATGCGGAAGTAAATACACTATTTTTGGCTATGAACAGTATCACAAGCCTTCCCTTAACACTTTAAACCCCTAAATTGCAATTTTCTATTCCCTTAGCAACCATTCAGATTATTACTCACCATGTTTATTTATTAAAGTTTATTAAAAAAAAAAATATTAAAGGCAGACAAAAGTTTGGTGATGACATATGACGTCATCGGGTGGGAAAAACCGTGGTATAGGGAAAAAACCTGCAAAGTCTTTTTTAATTGATATTTTTGAAAAACCGTGGTACAGACTTTCCACGAAGTTCGAACCCGCGAAAATCGAGGGAACACTGTATAGGTAAACTGAATAGTCTGTCAAGTACTCTTTTCCTTTTCTTATATTTTCTATTTGTATTGTGTTGTATTATTGTATTTATGTCTAGTTTTAAACTGTACTATAAATAAAAAACCTGTTTAATAAAAAAAGAAAGGGAAGAAGCTTTAAGTAGTGTGCATGTATAAAAAGGAAACTTGATTATTTTTCCCTTAGACTATCCATGATTGACCTCTCCAGGTTCCTAGGAGGTCAGTAAGGGGCGTACATAAGTGCACCAGTGTGCCTTTTGTCCCCTGTCCAATTGTCTCTCCTTTATCTCATATATCTTTATTTCCTTTCATATATCTTTTCCCCTATTTTATATCTTTTCTTATATCCTTTTCTTTATATATATATATATATATATATATATATATATATATATATATATATATATATAAAGACTACATGTCTATTCTCTTCAATATGTATTGTATATTGGACAAACAAACAAACAAACAAATTCTGTTAGGTAGAATATAAGGCAAATTTGGAAAAAATTAAAAGATTGGTACAACCGTTTGTCTGAGATGATGTAGGACTTCCTGCTTAGTCAAGGGCTTAGACTAGAAGACCTGCAAAGTCTCTTCCAATTCTGTTATTTATTTGTTTGTTTGTTTGTTTGTTTGTTTGTTCGTTCGTTCGTTCATTCATTTGTCCAATACACAAATACATAGGAAGAAAAATAGACATGTAGTAATATATATAAGGGTAAAGTGAACTTAGAGGAGAGGATATATGAAAGAAAGAAAATATATATGATAAGTGAGAGAAAGGAAAGACAATTGGACAGGGGACGAAAGGCACACCAGTGCACTTATGTACAATGAGGAGCTAAAATGGTATTCTGCCTATGAAGAAATGGGATTACAACAGTAAAGGAGAATAAGGAGAGATATAACAAAGGAAAATAAATGTTGCAGTATATGCAAAGTAAGTTTTTCTCCCTCTCTCACTTTGTAACTCATAAAAGGAAATACAAATTCTTTGCACAGGGCATAATTAAACTTGCTGTCATCCAACAGAGGGCCGGTAACAGACCTGCATGGTTTTAAAAGGGGACTGGAAAATTCATGGACAATTGAGTTTGTATTACCCTGTAGGCTGAGCTGAGAGAAAGAGAAATTGGCCCAAAGTCTTTTACATGGCTGAATGTGAAATTTGTTTTTTTTTTCCTGCCCCAGAATCACTAATAAACCACCCTGACAAAAACCTACACCTTCCATTTACAAAGGCTGATAAACAAATAGAAGGGTGGGGGCAACTTACGGTATCTGCCACTACCGTTAAATCATTATAAATCAGTTTGTTTGCCTTGTATAGTTCAGCTTAGGGTCGACCTGTAGTTTCTGATCTACCTTCTTTCCATCTCAGCAGATTTAACTGCCTAACCACCCCTCCCTGCACAGCCATTGTACATTCAAATGAAAGTTACACATCAGTAATGTAATCCCCGTAGACTACATTATAGCATTTTAGAGAGTTTGTTTTAAAAGCACTTTCCAGCTCTTTTCGGAAGAGGGCTGCTGAATCGGCATAAAGTATTGATAGCATACCTTGGCATCTTCTTCCCTTTTGATTTATAGCCTTTTTTAAAGAGTCGGATTCTTCAATTTGCAATAAAGTTTTTTTCTTTTTTAAGTGTGAGGAAAAAGGTTTAAACAGTAAGTAATGGCAGAATAGCTCAGTTGCTTGGTTGTTTTTTATAGCTTTATTCTTTTCTGTCTTGATTTAGTGTACATTGCTACGATGCATTTTATCAGGAAGTTGATACAAAAATAGAAATAAAAATACTAAGTTCAGTAGCTGGACTAGGATTCTACTATATTTGCAATTTGGTAGTCAAAGTGTACAGTAGAGTGTTGGTGATAAGAAGATACCGTAGAATTATCGCTCACTAACTTTTGTTGAGCTTGAATACTCTAAAACTTGGTCATCATAAGAGGCCTTGTTGATTTTAGGTCTGGAGTGAAATCCAGCAAGTTCTAAAGAACTGATAGCCAAATTTTTGAGTAATCAGAGAACCTGTAGCAGAATTTTTGAGTAGTTTGGAGAACCAGCAAAGAGTGTGGTAGGAATGGAGATTTTGCAATATCCTTTCCCTGGAGTTGGGTGGAAATGGACATTTTGCAGTTTCCTTACCCTGCCACGCCCACCAAGCCACACTACACCACGCCCACCAAGCCACACCCACAGAACCTGTAGTAAAATAATGTTGGCCTTCATCACTGTCTTGGTCCCTATAGCAGTTAAGCCAATAGATCAACTAATGAAGGAATCTTCCCTTACCCTCATCTCTGTGACACCAAGGTTTATTAGTATCAAAAGGAGTGGGTGGGCCAAACAAGAAAGAAAGGAAAGAAGTCATTGAAATAAAAATGGATAATTACTCCCAAATAGGGCAAATAGAAGATACATCCTATTGACAGAATGTATTAGAAGGAAGAAATTTAGAAACAATCCATATTAGAATGGAAAATAACTTATTTGCAGGCAATGACCTTTTCTAATGATCATAATGAATAATGAATTAATGAACTGTGTGATTAATACTCAGTTTAATTCAGTCCACCTGGACACAGAGAGATACTAAGACAACATGTTATCCAGGGAAAGGCTATCAAAATTTCTACTACTGTGGGCATGGCTTATGCAGGACGCCTTGCATTTTCTTTCAACGTCTTTCAGTGCAAATTGGGTGCTCTGGGTGGAGCTCCATTTTTGCTACCCCACTGCATTCCCCACTGTCCGGGCAGTAGCCCACCCCTGATGTGATCTGAATACTGGCTGAAATGACGTTCCAAAGATCAGGAGATCAAAGGATGATTTTTAGATAAAAATAACAAGGTTCAGAGGATGATAAAGAACTATCCAAATTGCCTTCTAAAATTCCTCTCCAAACTACGTTTTAGTGTAATAAATATTTTCATGAAAAGAGAACCAGTTTGGGTTAATAATTAACACATCAGTCTAGAAAATTCGAAATCATGAATTCTAGTCTTACTATAGACCCGAAAGCCAGCTAAATGATTTTGAGCCAATCACAAGGCAACTTTTTTATTTTATGGACGCTGAGAGCATATGCACCAAGACAAATTCCTTGTGTGTCCAATCACACTTGGCCAATAAAAATCTATTATATCCTATCCTATCCTATCCTATTCTATTCTAACTGTGAGTTTCTGGTCTTACTTTAGGCACAAATAACACACACACACACACACATTTGGCACCCTTGCTCAATACTTTCCCCCCCATAAATTTGGTCCCACTTTAGTTATAAAATAGGTAACATAAATAAATTGTATACACATACATACAAGCCCAAACAGATTCATTTGGCACCCAGACCCAACACATCTGAGCTGTAAAATAAAATAAAAAGATTGTGTGTCAGCTGGAAGAAGTGTATGGAGGATGTGCATGAAGCGTGTAAGAGCTTTTCGATCCTATTGCTTGTTACTTTTACCTTTGCCTGCTATTTTTTTGCTATCTTTATTCACATTGCAAAATCCATCTGAAATCAAGAAGCTACAAGATAACGTTTGTAACTACCCGATGACTAATTTAGATAACCTCTCGGCTTATATTAATTGGGGAAATTGTGCTGATCGGTGATATATATCTCTAATTAGGTGCATGGGCACTGAGAAATGTGTTAAGGGAGCAACTGTATTCAATATTTTATTCTATAAACCTTTGCCTTTGTTGTAAAGTGGGCTATTGTGATGATTGGGCCCATCACATCCTGGAAGATTGGGAGGGAAAAATGAGGAAATCCCAGTGGTATATCACTTATATACGGAGACCAACAAATGTATATTTATCCTGCCTATTAATTTTATAAGAACACCAGAAATTTCATTGCTGAATACTTTATGAGCAGATAATTAACATCTGAAATCACAGATTCTAATATTTTCACTGGCTTTCAGGAGCCTGTGCATAGATCTGCTTCACTGCACTTAAATTTAAAATATAGCAACAGGAATGTTTGGTCATTTAAAATAGGCTTTCAGCTCTCTCCTTTTTTCCCCCCCTCCCTTCTTTTCTTCCTTTCAGGAATGTAATCTCTTGAACAAAAAAAAAAAGCAAAGAAACATATTGGCTAATCTATAATTCTAACAGGCTTTGAATGGGTGATTCATTGATTGATTGACTACACAAAAGAATAATTAATATCTTCCTAGAGTCAACATTCTCTGCATGATTAGAGAAAATCTAAGACTGCTGTGAAAGCCCCCCAAATTTCATAAATCTATGCATTTATTTGTGAATACATATACATTGGCTCAGGTTGAGGGTGGGGGAATGGCTTTGTGGGATTTTTGATAAAATAATTTTTCAAAATAAAAATGAGTGATGCTTGTACAGAGAAATATGATATTTTACACATTTATAAGAATTACAATTGAAAGAAAGATGTGAGATACCTAGAAGGAAATACTTTCTCTGTGGCGGCCCCGACCCTCTGGAACCAGCTCCCCCCAGATATCAGAGTTGCCCCCACCCTCCTTGCCTTTCGCAAGCTCCTTAAGACCCACCTCTGTTGTCAGGCATGGAGGAATTGAAAAAAAAATTTTTTTTTCCTCCCTTCCCCCTAGGCTTATATAATTTATACATGGTATGTTTGTTGGTATGATTGGTTTCTTAAATTGGGGTTTTTTAGATTACTTTTTAATATTAGATATTTTAGATTACTTTTTAATATTAGATTGTTTTTTGTTGTTGTTAGCCGCCCCGAGTCTTTGGAGAGGGGCGGCATACAAATCTAAATAAACTCAAACTCAAACTTTGCTAAGAGAAGTGGTTTGCAATATAGATAGAGAGTTAGAGATGGAGATGGAAATAGGTAGGTAGGTAGGTAGGTAGGTAGGTAGGTAGATAGATAGATAGATAGATAGATAGATAGATAGATAGATAGATAGATAGATAGATAGATATGGGCACAGCATGATTTATAGTATACAAAGGCTGTTTCTGCATATGCAGACAATGCGGAAAAATGTGTGGATGAAAGCACAATAATGATTGCACGGGGAAAGAAATATTGGTTTTAGAAAAGACAAGATGGAAAATTTGAATTTGATGTAGCTGAACTCCATTCAGGCTTAAAAGCTTTATCCTGTAGATAAGATTTAGCTACCGTTTTATGCCACTGCAGCTAAAGGGCACTCTTTGGCAACTGACTGGAATCACATTAACAATGAAGAAAAGGCATTCATTCTAGCTGCAACTCCTAATGGAATTATAGAATGTAATTCCAAATGGATGATCAGAACAGCCAAATAGTGTCCAGCACATATATTCAACCTCTGTACATACAGGATAATGGCTTATGATCCAATGTATCTTTTATATTTTAGAAGAATGCTAGGTGGTAACAGAAGAAATGGCACAATTATTGTACTACTCCAGTTTCAAAAGTAGTCTAGTTGTTCTCCTTTGAATTTTCCATTTAGAAATTCTATTCTATTCTATTCTATTCTATTCTTACTTACATCTTTCCCAGTTTGAAGAGATGTACAATGGATGGAAACCATTAAAATATTGTAAGGTAATATATTGGATACTCAAATAAAAATAACAATAAATAAAATAGTAGAATATTATTAGCGACAGCAACATTGACATACTTAAAAAGAAAAAAAGTCAGTGATTCTAAAAATTGTTACTACTGAATATATTCAGTAAATTCTACCGAGGAAATGAAATGGGGGCAGGTGTGATTTGGCTTGTAAAGATATCTTTTGCAACCATCATTCATATATTATAATCTAGAGCATTCAAAGAATTGCTCAATTTCTATGTGACAAATATGACTTAATAAAACAAAATCTGTTTCATGTAATAAGGTGCACACATATACAACTAGGACAAGAAAATATTAATCATGCATTCAGTTCCTTTTCCAGTGAAATATATCAATCATTTTAAAAGAGAAGTAGGCTTTACTGTAATATAAAATCACAAAGCTCACATATGATAAAGTTGTACCTTCAGATTGAAAGTGAAAAAAAGGCTGACAAGTCCCAAAGGACAGGGGCTGACCTTATAATTCATCTTGTGAGTTTTAACCTTGCCCTTATTATTCTTTAATAGTTGATTATCATAATTATATAATCAAGACGAGATCCTTGTGTTAACCTACTTAATTAGTTTGTCATTCTGTTCTACGATATTTTGTAGGTTTCAATTTAGGCAACAACCTTGTGATTCTCAGGATATTCTTTTCCCCATAGTTTAACCAAGGCCAAACCAGTTCACATTTCAAGAACCGCTAAGGCCATTCAACAGGCCACCCTGTTATTTATTCATTGGCCATATTCATTACTGTGTCTGTTTTCCTATTTTAGTCTCTCTTATTCATATCCTCCTAGTTCGGTAAAAACTCCAGCAATCAATTGTCTGACATTAGTTGCATTTTGAAGGTTATTGCATATATTTTAGGGACATAAGTGAATTTGATTTAGACTATAAATATGTATCAAACCATTTGTACAGATCAGCAAGTTTTCTGTATTGGCAAAAAGCAAACATTATTTGGGGTGATAATGATTTAGCATGAGTTGGCTTGTTACTTGCCTTATCTCCTTAGTACAGAAAAAAACAACCCTTTTCCATGCCAATGTGTACATTTGAAATATTGAAATAAAGTCATGAGTATTTTTTTTTTAAGATGACTATCATGAAGGAAAGTCTATGCTCACTCACCCTCCTTTAGAAAGAATCTTTCTGGCTAGCTTCTAGAGCAGTGATGGCGAACCTATGGCACGGGTGCCACAGGTGGCATGTGAAGCCATATCTGTCGGCAAGTGAGCCGTTGCCCTAGCTCAGCTCCAACGTGCATGTGTGTGCCGGCCAGCTGATTTTTTGGCTCACACAGAGGCTCTGGGAGAACATTTTTGGCTTCCAGAGAGCCTCTGGGGGGGATAGAGGATGACAATTTTACAGTCCCCAGCTCTAGGGAAGCCTTTGGAGCCTGGGGTGGGTGAAACACGATTCTACTAGGCCCACCAGAAGTTGGGAAACAGGCCATTTCCAGCCTCCAAAGAGCCTCTGGGGGATGGGGAGATCTGTTTTCACCCTCCCCAGGCACTGAATTATGAGTGTGGGCATTAAAGCATGTGCAATAGCAAGTGCACACGTTCTTTCGGCACTCAAGGAAAACAAGGTTCGCCATCACTTTTCTAGAGCTTCAGAGGCACTACAAGCATATATCCAAATAATGAAAATGTTAGTAACTACTAAAAGGATAGTATTATGATGATGACCATTTTTTGCATACTCAGACAGATGTTTAGACTGGATTTGGCATTATTAATAATAATAACAGTGACAAAGGAAAACAAAAGGAGTATTAACAGTAATAGGTGCTTGAGTATAATTCCAAACAATTGGAGCACCACGTGAACATTGGCATTAACAAATTCACCCTCAATCAATTGCTTCACTTAGAACAGCTTACATACTGCAATGCTATCTTTAACTTCATCAAATATCCACATCTGACTACTCAGATCCTTAGGAAAAACTTGATAAGTTGATAAAAATGTCAAATCCAGACTGAACATCTGGCTGACTAAGTGACAAACCATCCCTAATAATATTGGGGGATGTTAGGATTGCCACCATTAAGTAATTTTTAAGAAGAGACTGGAAAACCAATTGTCTAAAATGGTACAGGATCTTCTGCTTTCACAGGGGGTTGGACTAGAACAGGTGTAGGCAAAGTTGGCTCTCCTATGACATGTGGACTTCAACTCCCAGAATTCCCAAGCTAGCATGATTGACTCAAGAATTCTGGGAGTTGAAGTCCACAAGTCATAGAAGGGCCAACTTTGCCTACCCTTGGACTGGAAGACCTTCAAGACCTTCCAACTCTATTGCATTCTACAACACAAATTTCTTAAGAAAATTAAGACAATAATGCTTCATATACAAGACAGAAATGCATCAATAATTGGGTTGGTACATATTGCCATTTATATTGATAATCATATAACTCATCTCACCTCTCAAACTAGATGACACAGGAATAATAATAATAATAATAATAATAATAATAATAATAATAATAACAACAACAATAACAATTATTATTATTATTATTATTACTATTATTATTATTATTATTATTATTATTATTATTATTATTATTATTATTATTTAGATTTGCATGCCGCCCCTCTCCGTAGACTCGGGGCAGCTCACAACAGTGATAAAAACAATACATGGTAACAAATCTAACAAATCCCTCCCTCCGCAGACCCAGAGATAAAGGAGGCGTGGAGCGGGGAGAGCCGCCTGGCAGAGCGCTTGCAGGTGGCGGCGAGGGGGGGACGACAAAAAGCAGGCCAGCGCCCGGCTCCTGCCTCGGCTCGTATCCCGAATTTGAGCTCGGGAGTCGAACAAAAATGTCTCTCTCCTCCCAGCTCGTATCTTGAAATACTCGTATGTAGAGCAGCTCGTATGTCGAGGTTCTACTGTACTTAAAATCTAAAATAACAGTTTTACATTAAAAAGTCTAAAAAGGGGGAAAAAACCAACCCAATAGGTAAAATACATACACACAGTCATATCATGCACAAAACTACATAGGCAAGGGGGGGATGTCTCAATTCCCCAAAGCCTGAGGACAGAGGTGAGTTTTAAGGAGTTTAGGAAAGGCAAGGAGGGTGGGGGCAGTCCTAGTCTCTGGGGGGAGGTGATTTCGGAGGGTCAGAGCTGCTACAGAGAAGGTTCTTCCCCTGGGTCCCGCCAGATGACATTGTTTAGTCGATGGGACCCGGAGAAGGCCAACTCTGTGGGACCTAACCGGCCGCTGGGATTCGTGCGGCAGAAGGCGGTATTATTACAGTATTGCAATTATGAATGTATTGGTAGATATAAATCTCTGGGGGGAGGTGATTTCGGAGGGTCAGAGCTGCTACAGAGAAGGTTCTTCCCCTGGGTCCCGCCAGATGACATTGTTTAGTCGACGGGACCCGGAGAAGGCCAACTCTGTGGGACCTAACCGGCCGCTGGGATTCGTGCGGCAGAAGGTGGTATTATTACAGTATTGCAATTATGAATGTATTGGTAGATATAAATCTGGTATATTTAAATTTTTAAATTCTATCTACAGATAGGAAAATTGAAAAAAAAATCTATGGTTAGATTGGGAAAAGGGCTTAGTGAAAATAGCTTGTCAAGGCCTCCATTTGGTCTGGGAGCAAAAGCTACATCTGTTTTCTTCCTGAATCGCATTGCCAGCACTTCTGTCATTTTAAATTATAACTAGAGTTTTCTGCCTACAGGTGCTACAAGCAGCCAATTCTGTAGTGCCAAGAAAAGGAAACAGCACTGATACAGATAACAAGGGTTATTTCAAAATCAATGCAGACATTCAGACAACTTTCAGACAAGAGTTTACAATCCAGTTGCACCAGATTTCACCTAGGGTGATAGTTGAAGGCCTCTCTGCTTGAGATACTGCAAGAAGAGTAAATATCTCAAATGTGATTCTGCATAACACTTTTGTGAATAGAATAGAAAGGCAATTTTTCATCTGTGTAGTTCAGTTTGCTCTTATCCAGCTGGCAGAAGCCGTTCACTTCAGGTCTGTTTCAGTCTGTTGCAAATCCCTTTTGGTTATTTGGAATGGTCTCTGCATTACCCCTTCGCTAATGACTAATCCTCCAGAAAGTTGGTATTTTAGGAAGAATACTTGCCCTTTGTAATGTAATTATAAGCGTCTGGGTTTGTGTTAAAAACATTTCAGTTATTTATTATGCCTTTGAATAGTATTAAATCATAGTGACTGCTTGGACAAGTCCCTGCAATTTTGTTGGCAAGATTTTGAAAGAGGTTTGCCATTATCTGTTTCCTAAGAGTGAGAAATAGTGACTGTACCATAATCCCTCCACTGGCTTTGTGCCTAAGGCATAACTAGAAGTCATGGTCTCTTGATTTTTAGGCTCAGGGCTTATTACATCAAACAACACACACACGCACACATATTTGACACAAATTAATGCTGTAGATGTCAACACATTCAATCCCTTCAACTTTTAACTTCTAGATGGAATAAAAGTAAATGTAACTAAAGGTGATTCCTGATGGAATCAAGTCTAGATGTATTTCTTAAGGCAAAGAACATAAAATACTGAATAAGTCCATATTGGAATAGAAATAGAATTCTTTATTGGCTAAGTGAGATTGGACACACAAGGAATTTGTCATTGGTGCATATGCTCTCAGGGTACGTAAAAGAAAATATACATTTGTCAAGAATCATGAGGTACAACCCTTAATGTTATAGGTTACAAATAAGCAATCAGGAAACAATCAATATTAATATAAATCATAAGAATACAAGTAAAAGTCATAAGCGGGAGGAGATGGGTGATAAGAATGATGATAAAACTAATAGTAATAGTAATGTAGCCTTAGTGAATAGTTTGACAGTGGTGAGGGAATTATTTGTTTAGCAGAGTGATGGCTATAAGCCCAGAATTTTATAAGTCTGGAATTGTCAAGAACATATATCAGACTAACTTCTTTTTATGATAGAATGACTGCAAGGATAGATCAAATACATGTGTTCTTTGGTCTACCATTGGTCTACCAGCTCCCAAAGACAACAAACCTTCTCTTGTTAAACAAATATTTATTTAATTATTTATTTAATTGTGTATTTTTTGTTTGTTTATTTATTTATTTATTTAATTAATTATGTTAAGTATGTATTTGAATATACATAGATATAATATTGTTTTTATATATATAAGATGAGCACTGATAAGAGGAAACATTAGGACAGGGGTGGTAGGCACACTGGCACGCTTATGCATGCCCCTTACTGACCTCTTAGGAATCAGGTGATATCTGTTAGTACAAGTTACATGGTTGTTAGGGTTTGCCATTGTAAACTACCTACTGTAGTCTCTTGTACTATCACTTTAAATATTTTGGGCTGGTTCGCCATAAGAGGGCGCCAGTACTCCTTCCTTCAATGATGCTTGCTTTAACGCTAATTCGTTTTTGCTTTGCCTTGAGGGGGGAGTGTGTTTGCTATTATATTGTATGGCTTAGTGCTTGTTATGGATTGTTTCTATTTTGTATATATGTAAATAGTATTTATTAAGCATAACTAAGTCTGTGTCTTTTTCTTTGGCTTTACCACACATTCACACTCTGTTAAAATTCTCTGCTCAGTGTATGTCAAAGGTCTCATAGCCTAGCTATACCGAGACATACCAACAGTATCAACAGTGGACAGTCTAAGAATAAAGTTTTGGGGGTTTATTTATTTATTTATTTATTTATTTATTTATTTATTTATTTATTACTTAGATTTGTATGCCGCCCCTCTCCGAAGACTCAGGGCGGCTCACAACACGTGGAAACAAATCATAAATAATCTAACAAATTTAAAATTAAAAGATTTAAAAGAGCCCATATACTAACAGACATACACACAAGCATACCATATATAAATTAAACATGCCCAGGGGAAGATGTTTCAGTTCCCCCATGCCTGATGGCAAAGGTGGGTTTTAAGGAGTTTACGGAAGGCAGGAAGAGTAGGGGCAGTTCTAATCTCCGGGGGGAGTTGGTTCCAGAGGGCCGGTACCGCCACAGAGAAGGCTCTTCTCCTGGGGCCCACCAACCGACATTGTTTAGTTGATGGGACCCGGAGAAGGCCCACTCTGTGGGACCTGATCGGTCGCTGGGATTCGTGCGGCAGGAGGCGGTCTCGGAGATATTCTGGTCCAATGCCATGAAGGGCTTTAAAGGTCATAACCAACACTTTGAATTGTGACCGGAAACTGATCGGCAACCAATGCAGACTGCAGAGTGATGGTGAAACATGGGCATACCTAGGTAAGCCCATGACTGCTCTCGCAGCTGCATTCTGCACGATCTGAAGTTTCCGAACACTTTTCAAAGGTAGCCCCATGTAGAGAGCATTACAGTAGTCGAACCTCGAGGTGATGAGGGCATGAGTGACTGTGAGTAATGAGTCCCGGTCCAGATAGGGCCGCAACTGGTGCACCAGGCGAACCTGGGCAAACGCCCCCCTCGCCACAGCTGAGAGATGTTTTTCTAATGTGAGCTGTGGATCGAGGAGGACGCCCAAGTTGCGGACCCTCTCTGAGGGGGTCAATAATTCCCCCCCCAGGGTAATGGACGGACAGATGGGATTGTCCTTGGGAGGCAAAACCCACAGCCACTCCGTCTTATCCGGGTTGAGCTTGAGTCTGTTGACACCCATCCAGGCCCCAACAGCCTCCAGGCACCGGCACATCACTTCCACCGCTTCGTTGACTGGGCATGGGGTGGAGATGTAAAGCTGGGTATCATCCGCATATTGATGATACCTCACCCCATGTCCTTGGATGATCTCGCCCAGCGGTTTCATGTAGATGTTGAATAGCAGGGGGGAGAGGACCGACCCCTGAGGCACCCCACAAGGTAGAGACCTAGGAGCCGACCTCTGACCCCCCACTAACACCGACTGCGACCGGCCAGAGAGGTAGGAGGAGAACCACTGAAGAACAGTGCCTCCCACCCCCAACCCCTCCAGCCGGTGCAGAAGGATACCATGGTCGATGGTATCGAAAGTCGCTGAGAGGTCAAGGAGCACCAGGACAGAGGATAAACCCCTGTCCCGGGCCCGCCAGAGATCATCCATCAACGCGACCAAAGCGGTTTCCGTGCTGTAACCGGGCCTGAAACCCGACTGCTGGGGACCTAGATAATCGGCTTCTTCCAAGGACCACTGGAGCTGGAGCACCACCACCTTCTCGACAACCTTCCCCATAAAGGGAAGGTTGGAGACTGGACGATAGTTGTTAAGCACAGCTGGGTCCAGGGAGGGCTTCTTGAGGAGGGGGCGCACGAGCGCTTCTTTATAGAGTGATGGAAAAACTCCCCTCCCCAAGGAAGCGTTGGTAATCTCCTGGGCCCAGCTCCGCGTCACCTCCCTGCTGGCCGAAACCAGCCAGGAGGGACACGGATCCAGTAAACAGGTGGCGGAACTCACAGCTCCAATGGCCTTGTCCACTTCATCAGGTGTCACCAGATCAAACTCTTCCCAGACAGGTGGACAAGTACGTGCCCCAGTCACCTCAACTGACTCGTTGTCAGTCGACTCTGTTTTACAATTGGAGTCGAGGTCGGCCCGGATCCGAGTGACTTTATCAGCGAAAAACGTGTTAAAATCCTCGGCACTACTCTGTAAGGGCTCCCCAACTCCCCCCTGGTTAAGAAGGGAGCGGGTCACCCTAAACAGAGCGGCCGGGCGGGATTCCGCTGATGCAATCAAGGCTGCATGATACGCGCATCTTGCCGCCTTGAGCGCCACTTTGTAAGTCTTGGTTTGGTGATGAAACCACAGAGTCAGGTAGTGAGTTCCAGGCATTAACCAAATATTCCCTTTATTAGGAGCCCCAGCAGTTCTGGGAAAAAGTTTCGCTCCATTGCTCACAACAAGCTAAGAAGTCTGTCCAGCAGGGTAACAAATAGTCTGCCACATCTATTTATTTCCACCCCCTGCCTTTTATACCCAGAGTTAGAATGGGGCTTCGCTAATAGCAGTGCCTCTTCCGTCCCAAGGATCAGCCCATAGAGTTCCATTGCTCTCCTCTCCTCTGCCTTCGGTGCATCTGTGCATCATGCACTGGAACCAGCTGTTCCTCCTCTTCCTCATCAGTGACCTCCAGATCTGGGGGTTGTTGACTGTTCCCCTGATGGCTGATGGCTCCACCTGTGTCTCTATCTCTGGCAGCTCCATTCCCTCTTCCACTCAGAGCTCTCAGGTTGCCTTGATGCTGTTCCTTACTCCCATGCTACTTCCTCATCTGACTTGGCTGCTGGAAGGGCTGGTGGCCAAGAGGCTACAGCAACATGTTAGAATCATGGCCTTCATTTCAGTAAAAGAGTTCACAAGGACTTGCACTATAACTGCATTATAATGTTATGAATAGTACCCAGCAGAAATAATTGACCAAGTGAATCTTTGTATCTGTTGTCTTCACTGATCTATGAGACTTCTGGAAATATTTGGAGAAGATTTCAAAGATTGGAGGGCATGGAGGATAAATACAACAGAGAAATCAGAACTACACATGGATTAAATCTGATGGAACTCTGTGCATTATTGGTGGCATTGCTTGTTCTAGCTAACAGAAATATTGTAAAGATGGAGCTGATCTGGAAAGCTTTTTCCTGATATCATGTCATATTTATTTTTTTGTTACTTTTGTTTGTAATTTTCTGGTTGGATGTTAATGGTTTTATCATTGCTATACTGTGGATGATTTTATAAGTTAAAGTGAAAACTGATTTTATAACTTCAATAAACTGATAAGAGTCTCTGAATTGCACTGGGATGAAAATGTGTAGAATGAATGAATAAATAAGTAATTGTCATGTCTCAAGATCCAAGGATGTGTAAAAGTGGCTATGTTCATCTGGTCCATAAAAAAAACTGAAGACATTCATCCTGATAGCCATAAGTAGAGATTTTTTTTTTGGACTTACTATCATTTAGCACAGAAATGCCCGACCGGCGGCTTAAATTGCCGGCCGAAATTGCCCCCGGAGCAGGGGAACGCTGCTCACGGAGCCCCAAACATCCGGTTTCCGGCAAAACCAGAAGTTCGGCTTTGGGCAGCGTGCCAAGAAGCGCACTGCCTCCTGGATGTCGGGGGAGGTCCCAGATTGCCCTATTTAAGGGCAATCTGAACCAGACCTCCTCCTTGCTTCGTTCTGCCCCAGAAAGCGAACACCCGCCCACCCTTCGCTATTAACAGTGTGTCTCTAGGAGGTCGCTTCGGGGCTGAATAGGAATTTTTTGCATCCTCCCCTTTAGAGGCGGTCATTTTTTCACCTATTCCACACTGACGGTATGGATGGAATGGTTAGGGGGTGCGGCGCACATAGTTTTAGAATAGGCCTCCCTTTGGTCATTGGGGTTTGGCAGGTTAGGAGTGGAAATGGGCACTAGAAGCGACTGCGCATGCTCCTTTGGGCATCTTTTAAAAGGATGATGGACCGCCAGGAACTAGAGGTTAGAACAGCGTCGGGGATTGGAGAGAGGATGTCCATGGGACTCACCGGATCCAATTTCCCTTCGGGATTGGAGGGTGAGCTCCTCCCACATGACAAAACAGGCATGGCTTGGATCCAGGTGAAGGTGGCTACCTTCACCTGGTTCAGCAAGGAGCTATGCCCATATGTTCCCAAGGAAGATTCTGGCAGGAATTTCTGCCCCGTTAGTTTTGGCCTCTGCAGGTCCTTAGTTATAGTTGAATTTAAATATTCAAAGTTAAGTATTTAAAGTTACGTTACTTAAATTTATGTTAATTTAATAAAATGACCCTTTATTTAATCCACACAATGTCTCAGCATCTTTACTCCGCTTCCGGGGCAATATCTCCACAGATAATGTATCACTGAATATGCAACATTTTCAGGTTTTAATTATTACTTGCTTTTGGAACTAATATGTATGTTCTCTTGTCATTATTGTTTAGATTTTTAGTTTATTTCACTTAAAAAAAATATTGACCACCTGGACGTCTTGCTAGAATAGAAAGATATAAATTGAATGAATGAAAAATTCTATTCTGTGTTGAAATCAGAATATATAAACAGCTGTGTTGAAATATGTTCTCCACTAGTTACCATCTGTCAGGATAATTCAAAAACCAGAACTGAGAATTTCTTGTCAGCATTTGATATCCCATGCCATATCTGGGTTTGGACAAAGTTGATGTAAAATGTTCAGTACTGAAGTAGAGTGAGGTCAGTGTCTGATTTGCAAGTTTAGTTTTGATGTGTTTAGTATTAATTTTTCATATCAAATTGACCAATGTGCTGGTCTTCTTCTTCTTCTTCTTCTTCTTCTTCTTCTTCTTCTTCTTCTTCTTCTTCTTCTTCTTCTTCTTCTTCTCCTCCTTCTTGATATTCATCATCTTCATCATCTTCATCTTTATGTGTGGTAGATGTCACTATTAATGACATTATCTGCTCCGAGTCTCCAGAGAGGGGCGGCATACAAATCTGATAAATTATTGTTGTTATTATTCATATAGAAATTTGTTCAACCCACTTTTTTAAAAAAGTGTGAGAAATGGAGGTTTGTAACACATTGGAGTTATGTGTAAAGTTGTAAAACAAAGAGATTATTAAATCAAACTCAGAGCTCTAATTAGTGCAAATTGAGAATGATTTTGATGGGTTAGAGAAATGGGCTGAAAGGAACAGAGGGAAATTTAAGACAATTGCATATTTTTTTCATTCTGGCAGCAGAAGACAAATGCACAAGTATTACAATGAAGCTGGGCTTGGTAATAATATTTGTGAAAAATAACTTGCAATAGCAATTAATCTGAATATGAGGTAGCAATGTGATGTGAAAGCAAACAAGGAAATGAAATTTCAGTTTCATCTGTTAAGCATCTGAGTGGCATGGAGGTGGAAACAACAGTGACTTTGAGAGAAAAGGGCTCAATTCCTTTATAAAGTGGCTTTTTGTGTCCACTTTATCAATATATGAGCCACAAGTACTTTAGAAAAAACAAAAATGATTTTATTAAGCAAGGGTCAATTTGTTAAAGAGTTTATAGAGTCTCAGTGGTACAGTGGTTAAAGTGCAGTACTGCAAGCTACTTCTGATGATCATCGGCTGCCAGCAGTTTGGCAGATCGAATCTCAGTAGGCTCAAGGTTGACTCATCCTCCCATCCTTCCAAGGTTGGTAAAATGAGGACCCAGATTGTTGGGGGCAATAGGTCCCTGTAAACAGCTTAAGAAAGGGCTGTATAGCAGTGTGAAGCGGTATATAAGTCTAAATGCTATTGATACGGGGCTTCCAAGATTCGCCCATGTTTCTTCAACACTCCGTGGCTTGCATTGGCTGCTGATCAGTTTCCGGTCACAATTCAAAGTGTTGGTCATGACCTTTAAAGCCCTACATGGCATTGGACCAGATTACCTCCGGAACCGCCTGCTACCGCACGAATCCCAGCGACTGATAAGGTCCCACAGAGTTGGCCTTCTCCGGGTCCCGTCGACTAAACAATGTCGTTTGGCGGGCCCCAGGGGAAGAGCCTTCTCTGTGGAGGCCCCGGCCCTCTGGAACCAACTCCCCCCGGAGATTAGAACTGCCCCCACCCTCCCTGTCTTTCGTAAACTACTCAAGACTCATTTATACCGCCAGGCATGGGGGAGTTGAGATAGCTCTTCCCCCTAGGCCATTACAAGTCATGCATGGTATGTTTGTGTGTATGTTTGGTTTTA
Organism: Erythrolamprus reginae; assembly: GCF_031021105.1. NCBI lineage: Eukaryota > Metazoa > Chordata > Lepidosauria > Squamata > Dipsadidae > Erythrolamprus > Erythrolamprus reginae. The sequence continues at coordinate 234,567,557 of NC_091952.1, read as the reverse complement.
TAATAGAGGTTTTTAGTTGTTTTTTATTATTGGATTGTACATGTTGTGTTTATTATTATGTTAGCCGCCCCGAGTCTGCAGAGAGGGGCGGCATACAAATCCAATAAATAATAATAATAATAATAATAATAATAATAATAATAATAATTATTATTATTATTATTATTATTATTATTATTATTAGAAACTTATGATACATATATATATATATATATATATATATATATATATATATATATATATATATATATGTATCATTATATATGTGTGTGTGTGTGTGTGATGCATCAGGAAACAATACAATAGAAGAGACTATTGATTAGACAAGAGAAAAGACATGAGACACCTTAAAATATTTTGCAACCTCTATTCTATCCCCTCATCCTATTGTTTGATTGATGGTCTCTGAAAGGCTACTTTCTACATGAAAATAAATATTTGGACAAAGGGAAAACATGGTGTCTGAAACTTTAACAGGAGGCACAAATGCTATGCTAAAATGCTAATCTCACTTTCCAAAAAAATGTTAATAAGGGCTAAAATTTCAAATCACACATCAACAGTAGAATTATTTTCAAATCAAGTGAGATAATTGTTTCATTTTATTCTGTGTTGGTCAGATGCCATGTCATGAACCATGTCCAATTCTAGGTGCCATGGTTTGAGAAGGATTGAGAGAACCTTCTGAGTGATGATAATAATAGGGCGATTAGAAACTCTATCCTGGGAAGAGAGACTAGAAGTATCAGGGCGGGGTGGTGCAGCAGGTAGAGTGCTGTACTGCAGGCCACTGAAGCTGACTATAGATCTGAAGGTCAGCGGTTCAAATCTCATCACCGGCACAAGGTTGACTCAGCCTTCCATCCTTCCGAGGTGGGTAAAATGAGGACCCAGATTGTGGGGGCAATATGCTGGCTCTGTTAAAAAGTGCTATTGCTAACATGTTGTAAGCTGCCCTGAGTCTAAGGAGAAGGGCAGCATAAAAATTGAATAAAAAAGAAAGAAAGAAAGAAAGAAAGAAAGAAAGAAAGAAAGAAAGAAAGAAAGAAAGAAAGAAAGAAATGTTTAGCCTTGGTAAGAGAAAGCTGAGAGCACTTTTCAAGTATTTGCAAAATGCTACATAAAAAAGGCCAGGAGTGGTTTTCTGTAATTCCAGAAAGTAGAGTACAAAATAATGAATTTAAGGTATAAGAAAATAAATTTCCATCATATGTTAAAAAAAATCTAACACATAATTTTGACAATCAAATCAATTATGCAAAAGTGGGCTTATTTTCACCAGATTTGTTTAGATGGAGGTAAGATAGCCATCTGTCAATATTGTTTTAATTTGGATTTCTGTGTTGAGTAGGAAATTCAGCTCAACAGTCTTAATGATCTTTTTTAACTCTATGCTTCTGTGATCAGGACAATTCCATCGTCCAAGTGGTCCTATGCATAAGTGGAGCAAACAACTAAGGAAAATGACTAGAATGTTACCCCCAAATCAGAGGTTTCTTGATAATTGAAGTTGAAGCCAAAATAAGAGCTGGTACATATTCTTCCTTGCACTAGCAGAGTAAAGGTTGTACTGTGTGTTCTGATAATGGTAATCAGTAAGACTGTATGTTCTGTATGTTCTGATAATGACAATCAGTAAGACTGAAAATGGTGTTTTGACTGGTCTTATAATCATAGACAGAGTAACCTTTCTTCATCCTGTTTTAAAAAGAGAACATGTACAGAAGAGGCAGGGATCACTGAAATTGCCCCAGAAGCGGAGTAAAGACGCTGAGACATACTGTGGATTAAATAAGGGTCATTTTATTAAATAAACATAAATTTAAATAATGTAACTTTAAATACGTAAATTTAAATATTTAAATTCAACATAACTAGGGACCTGCAGAGGCCAAAACTAACGGGGTGGAAATTCCTACCAGAAACTTCCTTGGCAACATTGGGCAAAAATTCCTTGCTGAACCAGGTGAAGGTAGCCACCTTCACCTGGATCCAAGCCACGCCCCTTCGTCATGTGGGAGGAGTTCACCCTCCAATACCCGTGGGAAATTGGATCTGGTGATTCCCATGGACATCCTCTCTCCAATCCCCAATGTTGTTCCAATCTCTAGTTCCTGGAGAGAGGAGGTCCATCACCCTTTAAAGGATGCCCAAGGGAGCATGCGCAGTCGCTTCTAATTGGCCATTTCTGCCCCTAACCTGCCAAACCCCAATGACCAGAGGGAGGCCTACACTGACATCTAAGTGCGCCGCACCCCCTACCCAATCCAGTCCGCATCGTCAGTGTGGAATAGGTGAAAAAACAGCCGCCTCTAAAGGGGAGGCCACAAAAAATTCCTATTCAGCCCCAAGGCAACCTCCTTAGGACACACTGTTAATAGCAGAGGGTGGGTGGGTGTTCGCTTCCCGAAAGCAGCAGGCAAGGAGAAGGTCCTGCTCGGATCGCCCTTAAATAGGGCGATCCAGGACCTCCCCTGTCTCCCAGGAGGCAGTGTGCCGACCTGGCGCGCTGCCAAAAGCCGAACTTCCGGGTTTTTCGGAACCCGGAAGTTTGTGGCTCAATAGAGCCACATGCAGCATCCCCCTGCTCCGGGGGCAATTTCGGCCAGTGGTTTAAGCCGCCGTTCGTGCATTTATGTTGTTTGAGTTGTTCATTTGGAAGCAGTAAACCTCCAATTGTACATGAAGATTTTTTTTAGAATTCAGGGCTGCAGAACAGCTTGGCAATTTTAATGACTAGCCTTGAATTAAATGTGTTCATTGTGTGATGATCTGGTATGATCTGCTAACTGAAAGAATCCCCCTCCCTTTAAAAAAAATCAGTTTAGGATGAATCTTTACAAAGCTTTGCTTAGCTGGGTCTGACTAGAATAGTTGATGCACTTGATGGTTTTGTAAGTAGATGCATACCGACATGATTGTGTTAGAAACTTATTGAGTGTGACAGACAGGTTTGTTGACATTGGTAGAATGCAAATCTTCATCTGTAATAACCATCTGGTGTCTGTTGGCAAACCATTATTTTATCATCTGAAGGATATTGTTCATTAGAGAGCTCTTTCCACCTGACACACTGTAAGTTATTTATGTAAACAGCCTCTTTTCTCAGTGTAATGCTTAGAGTACTAATAAAAGCAATAGGCAACAGCTTTGTTTTGCTTTAGACAATATTACCATTTATAATATTACAGAAAAACATACGCCTATACATCAAGCCAGATGAAATCAGGAGCCATTTTCCAGCCGTTTGCCTCATTCACAAAATAGAAAAAGGTGGGTAATTTGAAAATTAAGATTGGGCCATCTCAATTTACATTCAAAACCCTTTTGCATTGGATTCAGACAGTATCACTCATTTGGAAACCCGGGAAAAGGAAAAGAATCATGTCAAAAAGAGAGTGAAAGAAGCAGAAAGGAAAGGAAAGAATAATCTATCCAGTTTTAGCTAGAAATACTGTTGGAACAAAGTCAGCCATTTCTACAGCAAGCAGATGCCAAGTTTCCTGTGGCTCTAAGGAAGGCAAACATATCTCATTCTCTCTCTTTATCTATCCAGGCAAACAGAGCTTTTACCAAATACCCTACGAAAATAGACTTACAATCCTGGGTCTAGAAAGCTTACAACTACGACGCCTTAAACATGATCTAAGTATTGTCCACAAGATCATATGCTGCAACATCCTGCCTGTCAACAACTACTTCAGCTTCAACCGCAACAACACAAGAGCACGCAACAGGTTCAAACTTAATATCAACCGCTCCAAACTTGACTGTAAAAAATATGACTTTAGCAATCAAGTTGTTGAAGCATGGAACTCATTACCGAACTCCGTGGTGTCAACCCCCAACCTTTTTCCCTTAGACTTTCCATGGTTGACTTCTCCAGATTCCTTAGAGGTCAGTAAGGGGCGAGCATAAGTGCACTAGTGTGCCTTCCGTCCCCTGTCCAATTGTCTCTCCTATATTTTATATATCTTTTCTCCCATCCATATATCCTTTCCTCTACTCTTCATTGGTGTATTCTATTCGCATATCACTTCTTCTATCCCTTCCCTGATATTTACTACTACACGTTTTTATTCTCCTTAACTTTCAATTTGTATTGGACAAAATAAATAAATAAATGAATGAATGAATGAATGAATGAATGAATGAATGAATAAATAAATAAATAAATAAATAAATAAATGTCAGCCCCATAAACAATTTGCTATATAAAATACATTAAACCATCTGTCTGAAGTAGTATAATGTTTTCTGCCTAAGCAGGGGGTTGGACTAGAAAACCTTCAACATCCTTTCCAACTCTGTTGTTGTTATTGTTGTTGTTATTATTATTATTATTATTATTAGTAGTAGTAGTAGTAGAAGTAGTAGTAGTAGTAGTAGTAGTAGTAAATGTTTGAACTGGTTGCCACTTTCTTCTAAACACTTTCTTAGTCATTGAACACATGATCTTTGAGCATTGCTAAGTACATAAACATTTTCTCTTGTGTTCACAAATGCTGGTCTTCTTCAAATCATTTATTGCCCTGTGTGGCTGGACTTTAATGTGTGTGGATAAATCCACAGTAACTGAATTTAAACATGCCTGGGATAAACATATATCCATCCTAAGATAAAATACAGAAAATAGTATAAGGGCACACTAGATGGACCATGAGGTCTTTTTCTGCCGTCAGACTTCTATGTTTCTATGTGTGTGTATGTGCGTTTGTATGTGTAATTGAAATTAAATCTGGATACAGATTTTGCTCTGCATATGAATCCAGCTTCTCAATGGTTGCTTTTTCAAGAAGCAATTAGATTATGTTTTTCCTTAAAAACATTTTACTTCTCATCCAAGAAGCTTCTTCAGTTCTGAGAAATGAAACATGTTTAATTAAGGAAAAACAAAATTCCAGTTGCTTCTTAAAAAAAGCAACTTTGGATTTATCCAGTTTCTCCTTATATCTACAGCTCCGAAAGTATTTCTCATGTTTTTTGGGTTCCTATCTTATTCTTGAACTACACAACTACTTACTTTGGAATAAATCTATGAAGCATAAATAATCACACTTTCTGTATATTTGATTAAACAGCCAGATTTGGACTGCCGGGTTGGCTTTAATTTTCAAGTCACATAGATAACAGAGATTTGCCCCGGAAGTGGAGTAAAGACGCTGAAACAGTATATGGATTTAAATATAGGGTCACTTTATTAAATTAGCATACATTTAAATAATGTTAATTTAAATAACTTCAATTCAACTATAAACAAAGGACCTGCAGAGGCCAAAAACTAACAGGGCGGAAATTTCTATCAAAACCTTCCTAGACAACTTATTGGGCATAACTCCTTGCTGAACCTTCACCTGGATCTGAGCCATGCCCTTAAGCTCACCCTCCAATCCCTGAGGGAAATTGGATCTGGTGATTCCCATGGGCATCCTCTCTCCAATCCCCAAAGTTGCACCAACCTATAGTTCATGGAGAGAGGCGGTCCATCATCTTTTGAAAAGATACCCAAAAGGAGAACGCGCAGTTGCTCCTACTGCCCATTTCCACCCCTAACCTGCCAACCCCAGTGACCAGAGGGAAGCCAAATTAATCAAATGTATATCTACCTAGCGCTGTACCCCCTTACCAGTCCATCCTTACCGTCAGTGTGGAATAGGTGAAAAAATGGCCGCCCCCGTAAGGGAGGCCGCAAAAAATTCCTATTTGGCCCCGAAGTGACCCCTTCAAGACACACTGCATGAAAGAGGAGGACGAGCGGGTGTTCGCTTTGGATGCCTGAGGGAAACAAGGAAGAGGTCCTGCTTTGGACCGCCCTTAAATAGAGCGGTCTAGGACCTCCCCCGAGACCCAGGAGGCAGCGCGCCACCATGGTGCGCTGCCAGAAGCCGCACTTCCGGTTTCACCGGAAACCAGAAGTTCGGAGCTCCACGGAGCTCCAGGCAGCGTCACCCGGCTCCGGGGCATTTTCGGTCGGTGTTTAAAGCACCGGCCGTGCATTTTCTTTCTCTGCTACTGAAACGTTGGCTAAAGAACATTCAGCCATTCCAAATGCAACATGTATTATTTACCCAGAGTACGTGAAGTAAGCTTGTTTGCTCTTGACATGGTGCTCTGAGTTGCAGATCCGATGCTCTCTAATCCATGAAGAGTCAAGCCGGGAACTTTGAGTAATGTGGCTTCCCTGCTTTTGCAGAGCCATATTGGTCAGTTGAGGTAAAGCCCTAGAGCTGTTCTTTTCACTTGACACTTTGTTTACACTATCTGTGTTTCCTTCAAAAATCCATCAATTTGGGATAATATCTCTCTACCAGGTTACAGATTTAGACAAAAGACATTTAGACAAAGATTTAGGCAAAAATCATTCATGGTTTTAAGGCAAACAAGTTCCATGCTGCTGTTTCTGCAAAAAAAAACACAACCCAACACTTTTAAAAAACCTGATAATTTAGAGAAGATCCTTTCTGATTTTCTTTCTTTGAAGTTATGGTGCTATGGACTTTGCACCTCTTATCTGACTACTTCCTAGGCAGCATCTCTCTCTCTGTCTCTGTCTCTGTCTCTGTCTCTCTCTCTCTCTCTCTCTGTCTCTCTCTCTCTCTCTCTCTCTCTCTCTCTCTCAAACACACACACATTATGCAACTTCATCTTATGCAGCCATGTTTGAAATGTGATCATGTTCTTCAGATGGCAGTAGACAAATATCCTTACTCCTAACTCCCCAAGCATTATTTTAGCATTCATTAATAGTGCAACAATTTTGTGTGGGGGTGTTCTTTTTTAATATCAAGAGAGTACAAGTGGTGATTTATGAAGAATTTCCATATTTTCTACTTCTCCAAAAAAAGGGATTATTTCCAATTCATAAAAAAGGACAAACTCCAACCAAGTAACCACCAAAACTTCAAAAACTAAAGCAAAATTAGAATTGAAAATCTGAGTGAGGGAAATACAACTGCACGTACTGCATTTCAAGGGGACCATCATGCCTTATTATCTATTTTGCCATATATTAATATATCATGTCTGCTTAAGTTCTCCAAATCTGAAAATTTTTGTTCCAGAACTGAAAACAGTTTTAAATTCTGTACAGAATTAATAAAAGAAACCAAAATGACTAAATCACACATAGCACAAGCTGCATTGCAAAAGCTGGCAATGTGTACATGTATCAACATTATCTGTGTGTACAAAAAAGTGGACTTGGATTGTGATATTGTATCTGCCATCATGTCTGCTTCATCTCTCCCTTTACAACTCCATTGGCACATAGACGAAAGTTCTATTGATTGCACGGAGGAATTTTCAAAGTTCACAGAACTGTTTCTACGATGAAAAGAAAATATAAAAATGTAGACCTGATTCAACTGACACGTTAAGCTATATTATAGAGAAATAATGCATTTGAGCCTTGGTGGTACAGTGGTTAGAGTGCAGTACCACAGGCTACTTCTGTTGCCTGCCAGCTGCCTGCAAATTGGCAGTTCAAATCTCACCAGGCTCAAGGTTGACTCAGCCTTCCATCCTTCCAAGGTGGGTAAAATGAGGACCCAAATTGTTGGGGGCAATATACTGACTCTGTAAACTTCTTAGAGAGAGCTATAAAATACTATAAAGTGGTATATAAGTCTAAGTGCTTTTGCTATTTGTTTTTGTATCATTACTTCCTTCCAAATTTGGCTTTCAAACTAGAAGGAGATGCCAACAGGCATAATTATGAAGAATGAACATTGTAGAAATGCCTTATTAAATGCTGAAGGATTATCAGAATATGATAATATTCACGTGACCTTGGAGATGCTGCAACAGTCATAAATGTGGGAAATGGTCACAAGTCACTTTCTTCAGTGCTATTGTAACTTTAAACAGTTTTGTTCCAGAATATTTTCTTATTTAAAGTGTGTGCATGTAGAAAAGTTTGGTGAGTTTAACCCTGTATTTCTGATTAAAGTCTTATTGATTTATTTGAAGTATGGGACTGGTTCAAATTACCAGGCCAAGTTGTCTATTTCCTCTCATTCTTTTCCTTATACCTTCAATCTGAACATTGATCACCATTAGAATTGTAAACAACTTGATGTATACGAGCTTTGCGTTAACTAGATGAGAGTGCAAAAATTTAAGCGAATCACTGATAATCATTATTTTTATGTATGCCCTATGTAATAAAAGATTAAAGCAAAGGTCAAAAAGCGACATTTTAAATTGATTTTGAAAACCAACTGAAAGATAGCCCTATTGTTTAAAATCCTTTCTATTTGATTAGTGGATTAGTGCAAGGTTTGGTTCTTTCATCCAACTTTCATTAAGACGGATGTTTTCATTATAACATTTGTTTTGTATAAATTATGGATAAATGTGCACTTTGGAGAATCATAGGGCATCCTGTTACATATTATTGACTGTGTTTCATTTGTTTTACTTGTGTATGTTAGTATTACTGCATTAGTATTACTGCATGTATCATCCTCATCTTTATCATCTGACTTGCCTCATTCTACACTCCAAATATTGAATAGTGAGCCTGATGCTTACAAAATAAAACCTCTACCAGACGATTGAGACATAATACAAAAATATGGTATATGGTTAGGTGAACCATATGGTGAACATTATAATGTGGCAAAAATCTACTTCTAATATTAGATCAGATTTTTTAGGGTTACATTTGACTGCACAGAATCCTAATTAGCTTTATATTGATTAGTCTGCAGTACATATCACTGAAATTAAGCTGTCTTGCTGTGAGTTCAAAGATGCAAAGGTTTTAGATTCTCATACAAAATGGTGCATGTAAACTGAATTGTACTATAATTTTATGTCTGAAAGACTTATTTGAAAGTCCAACAACGGCATTGAAATCCAGAAAGGCAACTGATATTTACAACAATGTAACCCTTGTGGTATATTTTTCATGCATGTTTAGGACACATGTATATGCAGTGAAGGGCTACCAAAATTTTTACTACCACATTGGGATTGCCTTATGCTGGACACCCTGCATTTTCTTTCAACATCTTTCAGTGCAAATTTGGTGCTCTTGGGTGGAGCTCCATTTTCGCTACCCCACTGCGCCTCCCCCCCATGTCTAGGCAGCAGCCCACCTCTATTTGTAGAACAAAAATATATTCCTATTGTGTTTGTGGAGATTCTCAATCACCCAGCTCATGGTTGTTCCAAAGCTGCTTTTTCAAAAGGCAACTGGATTTTGTTAGGCTCCTAATAGCTCAAGATCCAAAAGGCTCTTGGCAGACTTGAGCTCTGGACCTTATCCAACAAAATAAAATTCAAGGTAGAGAAAAGTAAAGTCCTACCCTTAGGTAAAAACATCCAAAGTATACACATAAACTGGGTGAAATCAGGCTTAATAGCAGTAACTGTGAGAAGGATCTTGGAGTCCTAGTGGACAACCAGCTAAACATGAGTTAGCAGTATGCAGCAGCAGCCAAAAAAGCCAATGCTAAATTGCATTAACAGATGGATACACTCTAGATCAAGTGAGATACTAATACCACTCTATAAAGCCTTAGACCGCACGTTGAGTATTGCACCCAGTTTTATTTTATTTATTTATTTATTCATTCATTCATTCATTCATTCATTCATTCATTCATTTATTAGATTTGTATGCCGCCCCTCTCCGTAAACTCGGGGCGGCTCACAGCAATAATAAACAATATGTAACAATTCTAATAATTTATTAGAAACACTAAAAACCCCATTATTAAAAGCAAAAATACACACAAACATACCATACATAAACTGTATAGGCCCAGGGGAGATGTTTCAATCCTCCCATGCCTGACGGCAAAGGTGGGTTTTAAGGAGTTTATGAAAGGCGAGGAGGGTGGGGGCAGTTCTAATCTCTGGGGGGAGCTGGTTCCAGAGGGTCGGGGCCACCACACAGAAGGCTCTTCCCCTGGATCCCGCCAAACTGCATTGTTTAGTTGATAGGACCTGGAGAAGGCCAACTCTGTGGGACCTAATTGGTCGCTGGGATTCGTGTGGCAGTTTTGGTTATCACACTATAAAAAAGATAATGGGACTCTAGAAAAAGTGCAGAGGAGAGCAACCAGGATGACCAGGGGACTGGAGACTAAAACATATGAAGAGTAGTTGCAGGAACTAGGCATGGATAGTCTAGCGAAGAAAAAGATTGAGAAAGACATGGCAGCAGTCTTCCAATATTTGAGATGCTGCCACAGAGAGGAGGGGATCAAGCTATTCTCAAAAGCACCTGAAGGATTGACAAAGAATAATGGATGGAAATTGATCAAGAAGAGATTCAACCTAGAAATAAGGAGGAACTTTCTGACAGTGAGGACAATCAACCAATGGAACAGATTGTCTCCAGAAGTTGTGGCAGCTTCATCACTTGAGACTTTCAAGAAGAGATTGGACTGCCATTTGTCAGAAAAGGTGCAATGAAAGGGGAAATTATAACCTGCCTAATTTCCTTTAAATAATGAAGGACACATAATTGAAATAACTAAATAAAAAAGAAGTTCAAACAATCATTAATGTATCAGAGAACCTGCCAAGTATGTTTCAATTGCGAAAAGAGAAGCATTTAAAAATAGCATTTATTATACTATGATTTGATTATAAGGTGTCGTCATTGATGAGTCCATTTATTCGTTGACAAAACACTTTATTCCTTCCCTTAACGCTGTTTGCATAAATACAAATGATTTGGAAGAAGGGTAAAAATTCAATGCAGTTAATTGAAAATGCATCTCTTTTTATTGGCTTTCATTTATGCTTATGATTGATTGTGCTTTAGAGTTTCTTTCTGTTTTTGAAAATAATTTACAAGTTGAATCATGAATATTTTATTTATTTATTTATTTATTTATTTATTTATTTATTTATTTATTTATTTATTGGATTTGTATGCCGCCCCTCTCCAGAGACTCGGGGCGGCTAACAGCGACAATAAAACAGTGTACAATAGTAATTTGGTATTGATGATTAAAAATCAATTAATATAAAAACCAAACATACATACATACATACCATGCATAGAATTGTAAAGGCCTAGGGGGAAAGAGGATCTCAATTCCCCCATGCCTGGCGGCAGAGGTGGGTTTTAAGTTGTTTACGAAAGGCAAGGAGGGTGGGGGCAGTTCTAATCTCTGGGGGGAGTTGGTTCCAGAGGGCTGGGGCCACCACAGAGAAGGCTCATCGCTCTCTCTCTCTCGTTCTCTGTCTCTCTCACTCACTCACACACACAAACACACACACACACACACACATTATATACCGGTAGTATATGTCCTTGTTTATTGCTGTTATAACTTTATTTTCTGCCTTGGATGACTTGACCTAAGAAAAGGAGCCATGAGTAAACTTTTCTTTTTAAAGCTTTGAAACCAAAGAATGAATCAATCGACAGAAACATCTATTTCCAGTAACAGAAGGAGAAAAATTCCAGGAAGAAGCCTAAAACAAAGCTTTTGAAAAGATTTCCAAATGCTGACCCATACAGGACCTCTTGAAGTATAATCACTTTTGTAGTTGACCATGTTGAAGTTCTCACCTAAGATCTTATGAGACATTAGATTTCCATGAACAGGACTTCTCTGCAATCGTATAAAAACATACAGCACGTGTTCTTTTTAAAAAAAAGAAAGTTTATTGAGTTTAAATCGTTAAAAAAGGTGTGGAAGGGTCATTAGAAAAAAGGGGAAGGGGGAAGAAACACATTACATAGTAATAAAACAGGTCTTAAACTATGCATAAAGTAATCTATATCACTATATTATGACCACAATTACAGTACATAACAAGAGACATAAAATACATGTACATAATGTAAAATAGAGTAGTGAATCTATAAGATACGAAAAGAAATAGAGGGGAAGGGGAAATAAAAGAAGAAAGGAAGAGATGTTGATAGAGGAAGATTGGGGATAGGGCAAAGTGTGGGAAGAGTCTGCCAAATAGGAGACATTTTCAGGATATGCAACATTGTGGTATGATAAGATAGTGGGTGTATATGTTAGAAAGTAAAGTGATCGAGTGTAAAGTTAGGTCAATAAGTCATATTTATCGTGTGAGATTGTAGATCAATTGGTGTTTCAAAATGATTAAAGAATAATTAAAGAAAATATGTTGCAAGAGTCTATCTTCAAGATCAAGTTAAATTTACTCAGTATTTGGACATGTTCTGTTGGTAATTTGTGTTTTCATTTAGATCGGTAGAAGAGGGGAGAAATTTATTGTTTTTTGGCCATAATTGATAGGTATTTTTTTTGCTGTAATCCATTGGCACCATTTCTTCTTTTTTCCCCCCGAAACCATCATGTGTTCTGTATGGGCCACCTGAATTTAGGAATCAGGGTTTTTTTCATATTAGAACCAGTGGAAAGGCTGTTTAGGACTCTGCAGCTGAGTATTATGCCTTATTGTGCAAACCTTGCTTTTGAGAAGGCTTTTTATTTGACCTTTTTAAAACCCTTCTCTTGGATACCATTTGTACAACTTTTACGATTTGAAGAATATTACTTATATTTTGTCTTCTGAACCTTTCTGATCTTTAGACAATTTTACAACTTTGTGTTTCTGTCTCTGGCTTTAGGCCATGAAATGGAACAGCTGGTCTAAAGCTAGAAGGCCATAGGAGATTTCAGACCTTTCAGTGACAGAATTTATGTTATTTATGGAACATAAATGAAAACATAATACTGTCCATAGGAGGCAAACGGTACAAGTTGAATGATGATATGTCTTATCAATATTTGGGTATTCCTTCTCAATTAATTAACAGTACCATCTGGAATATTGCAAGAGCTCACATGATAATGTCCCCATTGACTCTGAAAACCCCAAGAAACTTTTCAAATGAGAAGAGATTAGTATAATGTTCCTTTTTTACCCACAGTTGTTTATCAGAAGACTTGAGCTCTGTCTAACAACATGAATGGCTATTTTGGAAATTGGCAGTAGATATACAAGAAATAGCTATCTAAAGAAAGACCATATGTTTGAAGGAAATGAACAGTTTCTCATTTGTTATGTTATTCCCCCAGGGGAAAATAACATTTAACTAGATTTTTTTTTAAAAAAATTCCTATTACTCTGCATGGACTTTGAAGATGCAGGATAGGAAGAGAATTGAAACTTTTGAACTTTAGAGTTAGAGAAAACTCCAGAGAATACCATGGAGAAATAAACCAACTTATCCTATTTCAAACATATTTTATAAAGACCCAGCTCTCTGTAGAAGGTTCCACTGCTGGGGAAGGTGGGAAAAAAGGAGCAAAGGACAACTAGAAGCAAGATAGAAGAACTCAATTATGGTGACAATGAGTCTATCATTGGGAGACCTAAAAATAGACTAGGGATAGATCGTAATGAAGAAAACCTATCATTTTTCTTAAAGCTTTTCTTTAAAAAAAGCTCTCCACAGTCTTAGCTGAATCTCTAAGAATAATCTTTCAAGACTAGCTCCTTACCCAATTTATGGTCACTAGCCACAGTCATCCCTAAGCTTCAAAAAAGAAAATCCAAGTAACATCAAAAATTACAGACTAATCTCATTATGTTGTGTCACCTACAAAGTCATGGGATCAACCATAAAACAATCAATTACCCTCCACCTAAAAACTAACAACCTACTCTCTAACAAACAATTTAGTTTCAGTAAAAAATTATCCTGTAATCTGCAACTCCTATCCTGCAAAAACATATGAACTACACAACTCGATCAGGATAAAGCAATAGATGCAATTTACATAGACTTTTGTAAAGCCTTTGATTCAGTGGTACATGGGGAACTACTTCTGAAACTAAAATCTTATGTCATCTCTAGACCCCTACATGATTGAATAACTTCCTGCCAAACAGACAATAAGTGGTTAAATAGAGAGTTGTCTATCAAATCCTGCACCTGTCAATAGTGCTTGGCTTATAAAATGAGGAACGAGAGAGAGAAAAAAATGGATAAAACTGTTAGAAGATGAGAATGAAGATGAGAATTGCATTATAAGGAAGAAAAAAAGAAGGAACTAGTATGGAGATATTATAAAAATATATGCAAACAAGAGATAATGGATGATAAAAAAGATATGTCAATACGTATTTAGAGAAGGCAAATTTAGAAACTTACAGAGAAGCACTTAATGGCAAAAAAACAATGATAAAATTGTCCGAAGCTATTAAGAAACAGGAAAATGGAAAAGCTCATTGACCAGATGGATTACCAGCAGAAGTATACAAAACTTTTCAGGAAACATTTGCATTATCAATGCTGGAGTTATTTTATGAAGTAATGTCAGAAGCTAAAATCCCGGACTCCTGGACAGAAGCTTATATATCTTTGACACCAAAAGAAGGAACAGTAAGAGCAGATTAGATCACAGGACTCAAAACAGGAAGACTATAGGTTACAAGCATTTGTGGATGATTTGGTTTTTATACTTGAAGAACCACTTTCATCGGGTCTAAAACTTTTATCGCAAATTGAAAGTTATGGTGAAGTTGCAGGACTTAAACTTTAAAAAGACAAGACAAATTTGACTGTAAATAACATGACAGAAACTCAAAAAAATGGAACTTAGAATTCTTTTGAACATACAGATCATGAAAAAAGTAAGCTATTTGCATATTGAGATGAGATTTTCAAATGAGAAGGAATCAGATGAGATTTTGTCTTTGTTTCCCTTTTTCTTTTTGCTTCTGCACATGCATAGAAGCAAAAAATCACCAAAACTTTGCACATATGTGTGTTCCCTCATGATATTTTGTTTCTTGTGCATGCGCAGAAGCAAAAACATGCTGGGACATGAGTGCACACACACCGGAGACCTGAAGTTGCATGCACAATGCACCAATAGTGGTGGTAAGTCCCCTCATGAGATTCTATTCCATTCCATTCCATTCCATTCTATCATGGTGGCATCACGTGACGTATTGGGACTTTTTTCTCCCTTCGCTAAAATGACGTATCTGGCCCATGGGGTTGCATGTTTGACACTCCTGCTCTATAGAAGCTACTGTCAAATCAATGTATGTTATTTTAATTTAGGATATTTACTTCACTGTTTGTATTCCTATAATTATTTTCAAATCAAAGCTGAGAAAAAAGGGGATCACTTGTCTAACTATATCTTTGGAATGCAGACTCAAAATTCATGAGGTCATCTCAGTTGCTCTCTGATCACATTATTTTTTTCATACAATTGTAATGAATAATCCTATCAGTAAGGATCTTTTTTCTTTAAATGGAAGGAAGGAAGGAAGGAAGGAAGGAAGGAAGGAAGGAAGGAAGGAAGGAAGGAAGGAAGGAAGGAAGGAAGGAAGATTATTGGATACGAATGTAGCACAGCTGGATTTCAAATAATATTTCATTTCCAATCTGAACTTACACAGCTGTACATTGTTTATGAAAGAGATTTCTCTTCTGACCGACAGTTACATACATTGCTTAGACAGTGGAAAGACCTTCATAATGTATGAAATAAGAGAATCCATGTATGTGGATTGTAGTTGTGAGAGAGAAGAGATACTCAGACTGCTTTGAGCAATCACTAAATGAACTGTTATAAATTTAAGGACCACCTGTAATCAAGCAACCATATTGGAACATAGGAATAACAATAGTCTAATATGGCTTAGTTAGAGTCAGTTTGGTGTTGTGGTTAAAGTTAGAAAAATGGAGATTGTGAGTTCTTATCCTAACTTAGGCAAAAAAAAAATCAGCTGGATGACTCTGAACCATTCACACTTTCTGTCTTAAGAAGCAGGCAATTGCAAATCACTTATGAAAACCTTGCAAAGAAAACTGCAAGGATTTGTGCAGACAAGTTGCCAGAGCCCAAAAATGAACCAAAGACACAAACAAAACTTTACAATGGCGTGCTCAGCAAGCACAGGGATTTTTATGGGTCTGGTCTTACAAAAGCATTGTAAAGTGCAGCATTGTTCAAGTTGAGAACATTTCGTTCCTTGTGACATTCTGAGAAAGCATGTGGCTTGGGCTGAGTTGCAGCCTCGCATATAATTACTCTTGCCTCGGCAGGTATTGCAAGTGACTGTCATTCCAGGACAAAGTCTTTTATAGAATGTAAACCACTGCAATTGGAGCAATGCTAGTGACCTCACATGCAGACTTCTTTCTTATCATAAATGCTACACATCTGGAATGACGTTAAGTAACATACTTTTGGTTCCCTGATTATTGAAATATATATGTGGCTTTGTTTGCTGTATTGTTTAAGCAGGATCATCATCCATGTCTCTTGCATATGATATTGTATATCCATCAAGGTGGTGAGTTAATCTGAGCTCGTATAGCAATAGCAACAGTACTTACACTTATATACTGCTTCATAGTGCTTTACAACCCTCTCTAAGCAGTTTACAAAGTCAGCATATTAAAAAATATCATCCTCACTATCTTATGGGCTCCCAGGTTTAATTAGTTTTTTGAGAAAATTACTCATTTATTTATTTTTATTGTTTTCCCAACAGCTGTACTAGTTTATTCATAAAAGTGATTTTTAAACAACATACAGGAGGGTGAGTCAAAAAGTAATTCCATTTTATTAAGGACAGGTATAATTACCAACACAGGAACACGTAGCATACATCAAAATGAAGCTGGTCCTCTGTGGATCACATCCCTACTGTAAATCTACTGTAACGATCTCTACATGGGGCTACTTTTGAAAAGTATTCTGAAACTTCAGATCGTGCAGAATGCAGCTGCGAGAGCTATCATGGGCTTTCCTAAATTTGCCCATGTTACTCCAACACTCCGCAGTCTCCATTGGTTGCTGATGGGTTTCTGGTTACAATTCAAAGTATTGGTTATGACCCATAAAGCCCTTCATGACATCGGACCAGAATATCTCCGGGATCGCCTTCTGCCACACGAATCCCAGCGACCAGTTAGGTTCCACAGAATTGGCCTTCTCCGAGTCCCGTCAACTAAACAATGTCGTCTGGTGGGACCCAGGGGAAGAGCCTTCTCTGTGGCGACCCTGACCCTTTGGAACCAACTCCCCCCAGATATCAGAATTTCCCCCACCCTCCTAGCCTTTCATAAGCTCCTCAAAACCCACCTCTGTCGTCAGGCATGGGGGAGTTGAAATTTTCCCTTCCCCCTAGGCTTATAGAATTTATGCATGGTATGTTTGTATGTATGATTGGTTCTTTAAATTGGGGTATTTTAGATTATTTTTAATATTAGATTTGTTTACATTGTCTTTTTATTGTTGTTAGCCGCCCCGAGTCTGCGGAGAGGGGCGGCATACAAATCTGATAAATAAATGAATGAATGAATGAATGAATGAATGAATGAATGAATGAATGAATAAATAAATAAATAAATAAATAAATAAATTCCTACTTCTCAGCATAGTCACAATTTCTCTCAATAGCAATGTTCCACTTTTGAATGAGAGCATGTATCAGTGCCTCGTAAAATTTTGTTGACTGTCCTTTGAGCCATTTCTTCACTGCAGTTTTCACTTCCTTGTCATTGGAATAATGTTTGCCTCTTTCATGGAGCTGAAGAGATGATAGTCTGATGGCAGTAAATCTGGTGAATATGGAGGATGCAGTAAAGTTGTCCACCTGAATGATTGTCTCCCTTGTCCTGATGCTTGTATGTGGTCAAAGCATTGTCGTGCAGAGGGAAGACTTTGTCGATTCGCAAGTTGGGTCTCACTCTTCGGATTCTTGCTCCAAGCCTCCTCATGGTCTCAAAGTAGGCCTCAGAGTTTATTGTTTCTCCTCTTGGCATGAAATCAACCAGAAAGACACTTTGAGCATCCCAAAAGACAGTGGCCATGATTTTTCCAGCTGACTTTTGCATCTTGAACTTTTTCAGTTTTGGTGATGCAATAGCGCAGTGCCATTGACTGCCTCTTTGATTCTGGTTCATAATGGTGAACCCATGTTTCATCACCTGTTATGAGCCTTTGGAAGAAGGTGTTGTCTCTTTGACATTGAGAAATTCAGTGTAGGCATTGACCCTGTTAGTCTTGTGTTCGGTAGTCAGCTTTATTGGTACCCAATGTAAAAAGTCGGACACCACTCAGTTGGAAACAATGCTTTATTCAGAACGGTAAGGAACAACTCAACAGGGCTCTGACATTTTAACAAGTTAAACCCTTATATAGGTCCAGCTGGCTGAGGAGAGGACCAATAAGCTCCCTTAGCTTTTCCCGCTCCCGGCTGTCACTACCCGTTTGTAACAGCCAATCAGGATTCGTTATTATCCACCAATACGGCTCGTCTCCAGGCAAATCCCGATTATTTAGGCAGAGACGTAACACAAGGGGCACACATTTTTGAAAAGCCAAGTGTTACATGGCTCACTCCAAGGTTTTCTACCAACTCATCAAGAGTTATGCACCTATCTTCTCTGATCAGAGCATCTCCTTTTGCTTTATTGGCAGGATTCACAGAAGAGGATAGACAGCCAGAATGGGGTTTATTGGCTATTCTCACAGTTCCCACCTTTTCATCATTCAGACGATGGACCCACCTGCATATATTGCTACAATCTAAAGTATTGTCCTCAAACACATTTTGTAAACATCTGTGAATGTTAACATGGGTTTCCCCATAAGCAATAAGGAATTCAATCACTGTTCTTTCTTTTTGACACAATTCTAAGGGAGCAGCCATTTTGAATTTTCCTTGTGAGTCTACAAACCTGAAAAGTAAGAAACAAAATACTTCACAAAGTAAATGATATAAAATTTATAACTGGGAAAAATTTCAGTTATTTTTATCAAAAACTTCACCTGAAATAAAGATAATGGCACTAGAATTAGAATAATATTTAGAATTAGAATTATTTTATTGGCCAAGTGTGATTGGACAGATAAGGAATTTGTCTGGGTGCATATGCTCTCAGTGTACATAAAATTTGTCAAGAATCATAAGGTGCAGCACTTAATGATTGACATAGGGATCAAATAAGCAATGAAGAAACGATCAATATTAATTAAAAAAAATTAAGGATACAAGCAACAAGTTATAATCATACAGTCAAAAGTCCCAGGGTGGCGCAGCAGGTAAAGTGCTTTACTGCAGGCCACTGGAGCTGACTGTAGATCTACAGGTCAGCGGTTCAAATCTCATCACCGGCTCAAGGTTGACTCAGCCTTCCATCCTTCTGAGGTGGGTAAAATGAGGATCCAGATTGTGAGTGCAATATGCTGGCTTAAGTAAGTAAGTAAGTAAGTAAGCAAGTAAGTAGGTAAGTAGGTAAGTAAGTAAGTAAGTAAGTAAGTAAGTAAGTAAGTAAGTAAGTAAGTAAGTGGGAGGAAATGGGTGATAGGAATGATAAGAAAAAACTAGTAGTAATAATAGTGCAGACCTAGTAAATAGTTTGACTGTTGAGGGAAATATTTGTTTAGCAGAGTGATGGCGTTCAGGAAAAAAAACTGTTCTTGTGTCTAGTTGCCTTGGTGGGCAGTGCTCTGTAGTGACGTTTTGAGGGTAGAAGTTGAAACAGTTTATGTCCAGGATGTAAGGAGTCAGTAAATATTTTCACAGCCATCTTTTTGACTCGTGCAGTATACAGGTCCTCAATGGAAGGCATGTTTATTATTTTTTTATTTCCCCTCATATAAATGAAATGAAAACATGTACAGTAGTCCCTCGCTATACCGCGCTTCACCTACTGCGGCTTCACTTCATCGCGGGTTTCTGAGGAAGTTGATCGGCAGATTTAAACAGCCCGCCGAACTCGATCGGCAGGTTTAAAAAAAAAAAATCTAAAATTGTAAATACTGTATTTAAATACTGTATCTAAAATAAATACTGTGTGGGAAGGGTTTATAAACACTTAAAACAATGGAAACTTACCAAACAATTACAATATAAATACTTAAATAAATACTATCAGTCGATAAATTCCTCATCGCGGATTACACCTATCGCGGCCAGGTCTGGAACGTAACACCAGCGATAGGTGAGGGACTACTGTATATGAATCTATAGGTGGCCATGTGTATAAAAATCGTTTTCCCGTGATTTTACCTTGCTACCCTGAAGTCATTTCCAAAGACAGCAGCATGACCAAATTTTGTTTATGTGCCTTCTCATTGTTTTGATTTTTTTAGGGACAGCTCAGTTGAAGCTGAATGAAATACTAATCTGGTTGGTTTTAAATATAAACATTACAAAAGATGATGTTTGAAATTGCCCATGAATATCTAGGGGAAATCTCTCTAAGCTGAAATTTACAGCGTTGTTTTCTTGCCAAGAATGCCCTTTGTTGTAGATATTACATCTAAGAATATCATTTTCCCTGTCAACAGAATGAAATATGCTCTATCCCTGTCCTATACAGTAGGTCAAAATCAAATCCCAGCTCTGCCAGTTGCAGCAAAGGAACACAACCCCAGCAGAAGAATCAGTTGATACAGGAGCACACAGGGGACCTATCCTTCTAGAAGGTGACTCAGAATACTTGACATTTCTAAGGAAAATAGCACTATATGACTTTAAAAAAAATAAGGAAGGGAAAGGAAGTCTGATGATTTAAAGTGACATATTTTCTTGACCCTTGAATCCTGATCTATGTGTTGATTTATCCTTAATACGCATCCATATAACACACATGGTGTTTACCCGAACATTTGCTGTATTTATGGATGTGATAACATAAAAGGTTATCAGAAGGGATAAGTGTTACATATCACAAGAGCTCTTGCAATGTATTCAGGTCCAGACTGAATTCATAGTAGAGATGTATTGAATGGAATGTAGATTTCAATGCATTAATAATAGTCCATAACTCTGCATTTGGTATCATGCCCTCATCACCTCAAGGTTTGATTACTGCAATGCTCTCTACATGGGGCTACCTCTGAAAAGTGTTCGGAAACTTCAGATCGTGCAGAACGCAGCCGCGAGAGCCATCGTGGGGCTTCCAAGATTCGCCCACGTTTCTTCAACACTCCGTGGCTTGCATTGGCTGCCGATCAGTTTCGAGTCACAATTCAAAGTGTTGGTCATGACCTTTAAAGCCCTACATGGCATTGGACCAGATTACCTCCGGAACCGCCTGCTACCGCACGAATCCCAGCGACCGATAAGGTCCCACAGAGTTGGCCTTCTCCGGGTCCCGTTGACTAAACAATGTCGTTTGGCGGGCCCCAGGGGAAGAGCCTTCTCTGTGGCGGCCCCGGCCCTCTGGAACCAACTCCCCCCGGAGATTAGAACTGCCCCCACCCTCCCTGTCTTTCGTAAACTACTCAAGACTCATTTATACCGCCAGGCATGGGGGACTTGAGATAGCTCTTCCCCCTAGGCCATTACAAGTTATGCATGGTATGTTTGTGTGTATGTTTGGTTTTATAATAGGGGTTTTTAGTTGTTTTTTATTATTGGATTGTACATGTTGTGTTTATTATTGTTGTTAGCCGCCCCGAGTCTGTGGAGAGGGGCGGCATACAAATCCAATAAATTATTATTATTATTATTATTATTATTAATTATTATCATCAATGGAAATGATGCTTTATTCAGTGTCTTCAGATCCCTGTCCTTGATTATCATTATGTGCCATTGATTTAAAATTATCTTGACATAGGAGCTCTTTTTTATTATTTAACATTTATTTATTTATCAGATTTTGATACCATCAACCTGCATGGAGGAACTTTGCAAATAAAATATCAAAAACATAAAAAACATGTTTTACCGGTATGTTGGAGGTATCATGCAAATATAACATTCTGAAAACCTCTGTTTGTGGCTTCATCTTACATTTAATTATTTGTTGAGATAGCTACCCATCTGGATTTTCAATAACAGATCTTCAAGTAACTGCTTGTACTATACAAATACATGCTTGATTAATTCCAGCAGGTTTTTATTATTATTTTTAGGGAAATCTCTAAAGAATTATTAAACAATTAAGATAAAGACGTCCAGAGTGGTGGTGTTGGGAGAGAGAGAGAGGGAGAAAGGGAGGGAGGGAGGGAGAGACAGAGACAGAGAGACAGAAGCCTGATAGAATATGACCCTATCTCGTCCTGCACTTCTGTGCTCAGAAGACAATCCACCCAGTTGATCATTTTGTTGAAAAAAAAATCAGTAGCACAAACCTTCTGCAGTTGATCTTTTACAAATTGAATCTCCAGAGTGTCTGATTCCTTAATTAGCAGACAAGAAAAGAAGCGTCCAACATTGAACTAGATACTTCTCTTGAAGAAGCTAGCTATCAATGAAACTTCTCATGGTTGATATTTTCCCAGTATTGCCACTTGCATATTACAGATGCATTTTTAAAAATAATAATAATAATAACTGTCCTCACAAACAATAGAGCAACAGAGACACCTACAGGAGTTTCCGTAATACTTGTGAGAAATTTTCCACAAGTAGAATAGGAGCTTTCCTGGAACATTAAACATTTTGTGAGATATTTCTCACAGAATATTGGCAGATGTCATAATTCCTCGGAAAATAATAAGTAGGAAATCAATGAATCTCATAGGCATTATTTATTTTTAACAGCTATTTTTTTTAATTCTTCCATTACTTAGATCATATCATATTGAACATACCTACACCCTCATCAAAGTGTCCAGTACTGATTGCCAAAGGGCAGCTAACTTATCTTCATTACATTTCTGTGCAAATCCTATTATTATGTCTGCTGTTCTGGATTGTTCAAGAGCTCAGATCTCTAAGAGTGCAAACCTTTTGTCATACCTTGGGCTTTTTTGGGTGGGGAGGAATTTGTTATGAACTTACTGAATATATTGCTTTGTAACATAGAAGACTGATGGCAGAAAAAGACCTCATGGTCCGTCTAGTCTGCCCTTATACTATTTCCTGTATTTTATCGTAGGATGGATATATGTTTATCCCAGGCATGTTTAAATTCAGTTACTGTGGATTTACCAACCACATCTGCTGGAAGTTTGTTCCAAGGATCTACTACTCTTTCAGTAAAATAATATATTCTCACGTTGCTTCTGATCTTTCCCCCAATTAACCTCAGATTGTGCTCCCTTGTTCTTGTGGTCACTTTCCTATTAAAACACTTCCCTCCTGAACCTTGTTTAACCCTTTAACATATTTAAATGTTTTGGTCATGTCCCCCCTTTCCCTTCTGTACTCCAGACTATACAGATTGAGTTCATTAAGCCTTTCCAGATACGTTTTATGCTTAAGACCTTCCACCATTTTTGTAGCCCATCTTTGGACCCGTTCAATATACCCTATAGAAACATAGATAAGTTAAATGCAATTTACCCTTTGCTTTCTATAGATGCGTATTGGGACATAGAATTAAAGTTCTTAGATAATGGGGTACATTTTCTTGAAAGCTAAATGTGTTTTTTGCAGTCCAGAATAATCTAAATACTGCAATTTGTATTTTCTTAGAAAAGAAAATGGAATGTTTGAAAGTTGAGGTTAGAGTTAGGATTTAACACAAACCATTTCAAAAGTCCTGTATAAGAATCCCATGCAGATATAAACATTGATTGCCTGATAAATTGATTGCTAATGTGCCATCAAGTGGGTCTTGGCAAATTTACACTGCTAGCTGAAACATTTGTTAAGTGAGTGTGTCCCATTTTACAACCTTTCTTGCCACAGTTGTTAAGTGAATCAATACAGGCATTAAATTAGTAACACAATTGTTAAGTGAATCTGGTTTCCCAATTAGAGTTTGCTTGTCAGAAGGTCACAAAAGGTGATCACAAGAGCCCAGGGCACTGCAAGTGTCATAAATGTCAATCAGTTGTCAAACATCCGAATATAAATCACATGACCATGGAAATGCTGCAGCAGTCATAAGTGTGAAAAATGGTCAGAGTTCCCCTTCATCAATGCTGTTGTAACTTCAAATGGTCACTAAGTGAACCATTATAAGTTTAAAAAAACCCCACCAGTTGTTAATTCAACTTTGTTAACAGCCAGCACGAGTCCATGGAAAAATAAATCAAGTCTGAATAAACAGTCTTAGAAATATCAGGAAGCTTACAATGGTTGGCAAAATGCCCAGAAGCAATTTGCAGGAGAATGCCAAGAGAAAGAACAAGATCTGAGAAGACGTTTTTGAATTCAAGACACAAAGGCATAAGAACAAATGTTTCCTGCAAAGTTCTGCCTGCATCATCATCCCTTAAATATTCTAGGGAAGTGGCCAATTAGTCCCAAACCTACTCCCAAGGAGACCCCCTCCTCAGGAACCATTTCTGTGTTTTGTCAGCTCTGCATGCCCATGCATTAAGAATATGATCCTCCTCTTGTTTCTCATGACTGATGGGAGTTTCTGGAGGTTCTGAAGGACCTGGCTAAATCTCCACCTCTGGCACCGAGTCCTTTCCAGACTTCTCAGTGTCTAACTTGGATACAAGATGCACGGGATGCTGGTGCATCACCACATCAGCCCCTTCTCTGGTGGGATTTGCTAGTACTACACGGACTGCTGGCAGGCCACAACAAATTCCCGAAAGGTTCCACAACAGTAATGGATTTAATTTATCATTTATTTATAAGCAGCATGTGCTGCTTATGCACAATGCGCAGAAAGTTCTGTGCAAGCGCAGATCATCCATGATGACATCATGGCAGGTGGTCGAAGTCTCCTGCTACTGCCACTACCAGTTCACCTGAACCAGAGTGAACTGGTAGCAACCCACACTGTTCCACACCCACTGGTAATATCCAGGTAACTCAGAGGGCACAGATAAACTTCTAAGTGGTCTCAGTGACTCTCAGAGAGAGTATTAACAACCAGATGACTGTGAGGATCATACGTCTTTCCATTCTCCACCATTCAGTCAGAACTGAAGAATCTTCTTGGTTGAGAAGCAAAACATCTTCAAGGAAAAAGAAACAAAAGTCCAATTGCCTTTTGAAAAAGCACTTTTGGCAAAGTATTATCAATCAGAAGCAATAACTATATGAATTTTACTCATGAAACTACAGAATCATGAAAGCTAACAATAATTCTAAACATTATTGAACAAAATGGGATGAATCGTTTTTCATCCACAGAGAAATCTCTGCTTAGAATTAGCAGTCTAACCTTTCTTTTCCACTTATACCAATGCAGACTCCTAAATACTTTCTTCCTAGGGCTTCATTTCAACTAATGCCTCTGTTGCATAGCAAGCAGATTTAAAAGCATAGTATACATTCAAATCACAGTACTTACTAAATGGCATGAACGCCACAAGATTTAATATATCTATCAGCATGCTATGGAGCTTCCGTAATAGAAAAGAATGCAGAAAGAATGCACTGAACTCTATATATGCTATAGTGTGTTTTCTTTGAGGCTTAAACAATAATTCTTTAAATATTCTTTACAATAATAATCCTGCGCCTGTTTATTGTGAGTCATAACAGTCTTCTGTCTGTCTTAGATGATATCAACTGAAGATGTCCTGGATGGGTTAATATGCAGTTTGATCTTAGATAATTACATGGAGAGAAGAAAGAAAAAGATTTAGAGAGAGGAAGACAAAAAGGAAAAGAAAGAGGGAGAGGGAAAGAGAAAGAGATTTCTTGGCAATAAGAGAGAAGTGGATTGCCATTGGTTTTTTTGGTGGGGGAAGAACTTTTGAAGACCCAGATGCCATGCTATGATATTCACTAGAGGTCTCCCAGCTATCTCCCAGTAGATCCAACTGGCTGTCCTCAGTCAAGGACAGCCAAGAGTTGCCATCTGCTAATATTTTTCTCTCAATAGCTAATTGTTTACAATTTGCTATTCCTTGACAATCATTTGGACTATCAGTAGGAACACAGCCTTTAAAGGACAATTGAAAATGATCAGAAAGACAAAAATGAAGCAATATTCTCCAAGATATCTCGAATGAGTTGGTGAAGACATCATAAACTGAAAATCTCCCAGATCAAAATTACAGTAGCTACAAATTCACTTTGGGTCTCTAAATGGATCAATGTGTAATTCTCTGAAATCCTGAGATCAAGACATGACAGAACTGGCCTTATCTTACTTTTTATATCTCAAAAATCTTTTGCTGGATTCTGAAGGTTGAATATTTAGGTACCCAAAAGCAAAGCAAAAAGGGGGGAGGGGGAAGCTTGACACCAGAACTAACTATCTATCTATCTATCTATCTATCTATCTATCTATCTATCTATCTATCTATCTATCTATCCATCCATCCATCCATCCATCCATCCATCCATCCATCCATCCATCTATCTAATTAATTTGACTTCTATGCTGCCCAATCCTGAAGGACTCAGGGCCGATGTTCTGTTTCGAATAACACAAAACCTCGTCCTAAAAGGTAACAATTTTGTTGGTGTAGGGTCTCCTGCTCGAGCAGGGGGTTGGACTAGATGACGTACAAGGTCCCTTCCAACACTAAAAAATAAATTAATAAAAAAGTAATATGGTTGGTGGCAAACCTTGCATAACAGTTTTGGGTCAGCAGGATGAACAATAGTGGATGTAGCACACAGCCCTGAGGAGGACCTGTGCTCAAGAAAATATTATTGTTAGAAATATTAGTTATAACTCATACATCCTAGGACCTATCAATAAGAAAATCAAGAATCCAGTTGCACCAAGCAGTATGAAAGTCCCAATTTGTCTGCTAGATGCTAAGGAATGATTGTGTTAAATGCTGAACAGAAGTTGACTAGCAGCATTCTCCCATGAGTATTTCTTTCCTCTAAGTGTACCAAGCTCACATGGAAAACAGAAAAATTAGCATCTTCTGTAGAGTGATTTGGATATTAAGTGAGTCAAATTCTGAAGGGAGGCTGACTACAACAATAATGTCCTTTATCAGATTTTCAAAACATTTTATAATAATGGATGTAAGTGTAACTAGACAGTAATCACTAAAACCTGTGATCGTAGAATTTTTTTGGCACTTGCAGTCTTAAGACACAATGGGATCTCTGCCTGTTGTAAATGAAAGATTGAGAATACAAGAATACAAGCCAAATTGTTTACAATCTCTAAAACCATGGTTCCTTACACCCTGGTTCCCTACACTCCACAGGGGGGCAATTTGATCTTTAATAGGGGCAATTGGAACCTTGTTTAAACCAAGTTAATTTTAGGCTTCCTCCACATGAGTAGGAGTTCACTTTTTGAATAGTAAGAATTATATAATAATAATAATAATAATAATAATAATAATAATAATAATAATAATTTTTTATTGGATTTGTATGCCGCCCCTCTCCGTAGACTCGGGGCGGCTAACAACAATAATAAACACAACATGTACAATCCAATAATAAAAAACAACTAAAACCCCCTATTATAAAACCAAACATACACACAAACAAACCATGCATAGCTTGTAATGGCCTAGGGGGAAGAGCCATCTCAACTCCCCCATGCCTGGCGGTATAAATGAGTCTTGAGTAGTTTACGAAAGACAGGGAGGGTGGGGGCAGTTCTAATATCCGGGGGGAGTTGGTTCCAGAGGGCCGGGGCCGCCACAGAGAAGGCTCTTCCCCTGGGGCCCGCCAAACGACATTGTTTAGTCGACTGGACCTGGAGAAGGCCAACTCTGTGGGACCTTATTGGTCACTGGGATTCGTGCAGTAGCAGACGGTTCTGGAGGTAATCTGGTCCATTGCCATGTAGGGCTTTAAAGATCATGACCAACACTTTGAATTGTGACCGGAAAATGATCAGCAGCCAATGCATGTCATGGAGGTGGGGGGGGGGGCATCAGGATTTTATTTATTTATTTATTTATTACTTGGATTTGTATGCCGCCCCTCTCCGAAGACTCGGGGCGGCTCACAACATGTAGAAACAAATCATAAGTAATCAAACAATTTAAAATTTTAAAGATTTTTTTAAAAAAACCCATATACTAACAGACACACACACAAGCATACCATATATAAATTAAACGTGCCCAGGGGGAGATGTTTCAATTCCCACATGCCTGACGGCAAAGGTGGGTTTTAAGAAGTTTACGGAAGGCAGGAAGAGTAGGGGCAGTTCTAATCTCCGGGGGGAGTTGGTTCCAGAGGGCCGGTGCCGCCACAGAGAAGGCTCTTCCCCTGGGGCCCGCCAACCGACATTGCTTAGTTGACGGGACCCGGAGAAGGCCCACTCTGTGGGACCTAATTGGTCGCTGGGATTCGTGCGGCAGGAGGCGGTCTCGGAGATATTCTGGTCCAATGCCATGAAGGGCTTTAAAGGTCATAACCAACACTTTGAATTGTGACCGGAAACTGATCGGCAGCCAATGCAGACTGCGGAGTGATGGAGAAACATGGGCATACCTAGGTAAGCCCATGACTGCTCTCGCAGCTGCATTTTGCACGATCTGAAGTTTCCGAACACTTTTCAAAGGTAGCCCCATGTAGAGAGCATTACAGTAGTCGAACCTCGAGGTGATGAGGGCATGAGTGACTGTGAGCAATGAGTCCCGGTCCAGATAGGGCCGCAACTGGTGCACCAGGCGAACCTGGGCAAACGCCCCCCTCGCCACAGCTGAGAGATGTTGTTCTAATGTGAGCTGTGGATCGAGGAGGACGCCCAAGTTGCGGACCCTCTCTGAGGGGGTCAATAATTCCCCCCCCAGGGTAATGGACGGACAGATGGAGTTGTCCTTGGGAGGCAAAACCCACAGCCACTCCGTCTTATCCGGGTTGAGTTTGAGTCTGTTGACACCCATCCAGGCCCCAACAGCCTCCAGGCACCGGCACATCACTTCCACCGCTTCGTTGACTGGGCATGGGGTGGAGATGTAAAGCTGGGTATCATCCGCATATTGATGATACCTCACCCCATGTCCTTGGATGATCTCGCCCAGCGGTTTCATGTAGATGTTAAATAGCAGGGGGGAGAGCACCGACCCCTGAGGCACCCCACAAGGGAGAGACCTAGGAGTCGACCTCTGTCCCCCCACTAACACCGACTGCGACCGGCCAGAGAGGTAGGAGGAGAACCACTGAAGAACAGTGCCTCCCACTCCCAACCCCTCCAGCCGGTGCAGAAGGATACCATGGTCGATGGTATCGAAAGCCGCTGAGAGGTCAAGGAGCACCAGGACAGAGGATAAACCCCTGTCCCGGGCCTGCCAGAGATCATCCATCAACGCGACCAAAGCAGTTTCCGTGCTGTAACCGGGCCTGAAACCCGACTGCTGGGGACCTAGATAATCGGCTTCTTCCAAGGACCGCTGGAGTTGGAGTGCCACCACCTTCTCAACAACCTTCCCCATAAAGGGAAGGTTGGAGACTGGACGGTAGTTATTAAGCACAGCTGGGTCCAGGGAGGGCTTCTTGAGGAGGGGGCGCACAAGCGCTTCTTTATAGAGTGATGGAAAAACTCCCCTCCCCAAGGAAGCGTTGGTAATCTCCTGGGCCCAGCTCCGTGTCACCTCCCTGCTGGCCGAAACCAACCAGGAGGGACACGGATCCAGTAAACAGGTGGCAGAACTCACAGCTCCAATGGCCTTGTCCACTTCATCAGGTGCCTTGTCCACTTCATCATTTTAGAGTTGCTTAGGTGGGGCATGGGGAAAGAAAGGTTGGGAACCACTGCTCTAAAACAAGGCTGGGCATATTACTTGGGCCTGATGCTTTCTGAATGTTAACCTTCCACAATGTGCTCTAGACCAGTCTTTCCCAACCTTGGCAACTTGAACATATTTGGACTTCAACTCCCAGAATTCCCCAACCAGCATTTGCAAATGCTGGTTGGGGAATTCTGGGAGTTGAAGTCCAAATATGTTCAAGTTGCCAAGGTTGGGAAACACTGCTCTAGACAAAGGTAACATCAAAGCTAACCATTTGTTTGACAAAATGGGGCACATTTTTCCTCACTGGGTTGCTATTTGATAATAATAATAATAATAATAATAATAATAATAATAATAATAATAATAATAATAATAATAATAATAATAATTTATTGGATTTGTATGCTGCCCCTCTCCATAGACTCGGGGCGGCTAACAACAATAATAAAAACAGCATGTAACAATCCAATAATAAAACACTAAAAAAAACCTTATTATAAAACCAAACATACACACAAACATACCATGCATAACTTGTAGTGGCCATGGGGGGAGGAATATCTCAACTCCCCCATGCCTGGCGGTAAAAAGTGAGTCTTGAGTAGTTTACGAAAGACAGGGAGGGTGGGGGCAATTCTAATCTCTGGGGGGAGTTGGTTTCAGAGGGCCGGGGCCGCCACAGAGAAGGCTCTTCCCCTGGGGCCCGCCAAACGACATTGTTTAGTCGACGGGACCCGGAGAAGGCCAACTCTGTGGGACCTTATCAGTTGCTGGGATTCGCGCGGTAGCAGGCGGTTCCGGAGGTAATCTGGTAATGTCTTGAATCGTCCAAAAAATCTTCCAAAAATATATATTCAGCTTGTTCAAAAAGTCTGTGTTACCCTTACAACATGATGGAGCCACCTTATAGTCTGTAATGACCTGGATGCTTTGCCACATATTCCTGGTGTTCTTCATGTCCTTAAAAAAGTTCTGAACTTTCTAACTATGGGCTTGCTTTGCTCTTTTTATGGCACTTTTCAAATTGGCTCTGGCTGTTCTAAGTGCCATCATATGGCTGGATTTAAAAGCCACATCCCGTGATTTCAACATCTTGTGAACTTTATATGTCATTAGCCCTCACAGCAATGTTTTTAAGGACACAGACAGGGCACAGTTGATAGAGAGAAGACTTTCCCTTCTGCCATTTGTGAGATCCCTCAAAATAGTTCATGAGATTAGAGAAATGAGCAAAGGGCCCTGTTCTCTGCTTCACTTCTGTTGCTTCTCTTGTCATGGAGAGCAGACAAAGAAGTGGACAGAAAGAAGAGGAATATTCCAGGCATCAATGCAGCAATTTCAGAAAAGTCAGCTTCCCTTTTCCTTCCTCCTGTAAAATGGCCCAACCTATTTTCTGGATTAGACATTGCAACATCTAATCCATGTATATGGGTGTACTATGCATCCCAGCAGCCAGTTAGGTCCCACAGACTCGGCCTTCTCTGTGTCCCATTGGCCAGACAATGTCGACTGGTGGGGCCTAGGGGAAGAGCCTTCTCTGTGGCAGCCCCAGCCCTCTGGAATGAACTACCTTCCGAGATACGTACCACCCTCTCCCTCCTGGTCTTTTGTAAAGCTTTGAAGACCCACCTCTGATGGTGGGCATAGGGGGCCATGAGTGTTGAGATTGTCTCTGGCTGATATTATGAATGATTGAATTGGATGAATATTTATGACTGTATATGGGGTTTTCTAACATTTTTAGTAATTTTTTACAATTCTTTTAAAAGTAATTTAGATTTCTTTGTACTATATGTTTGCATTTATAATGCTGTATGCCACCCTGAGTCGTGTCGATAAGGGCGTCATAGAAATCAAGCAAGCAAGCAAGCAAGCAAGCAAGCAAGCAAGCAAGCAAGCAAGCAAGCAAGCAAGCAAGCAAGCAAGCAAGCAAGCAAGCAAGCAAGCAAGCAAGCAGACAGACAGACAAACAAACAGACAAACAAACAAACAAACAAACTTCTAATACATCTCCATTGGTCTTTTAGAAGGTTCACAGGTAAGTGTTAAAAAATGCATTCACCCAGGTCTGTGGATCAAATCTTTTCTGTCAATTGTGAGGGGTTGTGTGTGAAACTTTTGTATGATTGGTGGTACCTAAAGAGCTGAGGGGGTTTTCCCTCCAGATACTTCCCTTCCCTGTTTTCTGATCCCATCAGATACTTCCATTGAAAAGGAGAATTTATGCAAAACTTTGATACAATATAGGGTTTCAGATTCTTCCATTTTGAAAAAATGAAGTTCCCTGCAACAGCTACAGGTAGCCAATAGAAGGATTCCTGCTGCATAAAAGAGTTTAAAAGATATGGTTTGTATTGGCAGCAGATGAAAAACATGATTTTAATCAGCCTTTCCAGCAGGTCAGTAATAAGTGGAAGACTATTATCATCCGTTTATGTCTTCCTTAATGGGTTAATAAAGAATCTTCCTGCCATGCTTAGTGAGTGATGCAGAAGAGCTTCTTCTTAGTGGGTGATACAGAAGAAACACTGCATGACTCTGAATAAAAAAGCAATGTGCGCGTTAAAATTAGAACAGGTATAATTAATGTTTAATAAGATACAGATATTTTTTTTTTAATCTGTTGGCTTTTCAAGTTTCAAGTTTCAAGTTTTATTGGATTTATATGCCGCCCCTCTCCGAAAACTCGGGGCAGGTAACAACAATCATGAAAATATACAATAAAATCCAATACTAAAAGCAAATTAAAACTCCTTAATATATAAAAAACAAACATACATACAAAGATACCATGTATACAGTTGTAACGGCCTAGGGGGAGAAAAAAGTCTTAATTCCCCCATGCCTGGCGGCAGAGGTGGGTTTTAAGTAGCTTACGAAAGGCAAGGAGGGTGGGGGCAATTCCAATCTCTGGGGGGAGTTGGTTCCAGAGGGCCGGGGCTGCCACAGAGAAGACTCTTCTCCTGGGTCCCGCCAAGCGGCATTGTTTAGTTGACGGGACCCAGAGAAGACCCACTCTGTGGGACCTAACTGGTCGTTGGGATTCATGCAGCAGAAGGCGGTCCCTGAGATAGTCTGGTCCGGTGCCATGAAGGGCTTTATAGGTCATAACCAACACTTTGCATTGTGACCGGAAACTGATCGGCAACCAATGCAGACTGCGGAGTGTTGGTGTGACATGGGCATATTTAGGGAAGCCCATGATTGCTCTCGCAGCTGCATTCTGCACGATCTGAAGTTTCCGAACACTTTTCAAAGGTAGCCCCATGTAAGGAGCGTTACAGTAGTTGAGCCTCGAGGTGATGAGGGCATGAGTGACTGTGAGCTGACAATCTTGCCTAAACATATTTAGATCAACTCCAGTAATGTCTTGGTTACAAAAAATAGGTACATTCATCAACCATGGCCTACTTAATTGAAGGCCTAACAGACTAACAGAGTTGGAAGGGACCTTGTTGGTCATCTAGTCCAACCCACCAGCCAAGCAGGAGACCATACACCATTTCTGACAAATAGCAGTCCAACCTCTTCTTAAAAGCTTCCAGTGATAACTTCTGAAGGCAAGCTGTTCCATTGGTTGGTTGTTCTCACTGTCAGAAAATTTCTCCTTATTTCTAGGTTGAATTTCTTCTTGATCAGTTTCCATCCATTATTCCTTGTCTGGACTTCAGGTGCTATGGAAAATAGGTTGACCAACTCCTCTCTATGGCAGGCCCTCAACTATTATATCACTGCTATCATGTCAGATTCAGAAGGAACTTTCATAGGCTGAAAATACTGAAACCCTATATAGAATAGAATAGAATTTTTATTGGCCAAGTGTGATTGGACACACAGGAATTTGTCTTGGTGCATGTGCTGTCAGCATACATAAAATAAAATATACATTTGTCAAGAATCATGTGGTACAACACTTAATGATTGTCATAGGGGTCAAATAAGCAATGAAGAAGCAATATTAATAAAAATCTTAGGATATAAGCAACAAGTTACAGTCATACAGTCAACATGGGATGAAATGGGTGAAAGCAATGATGAGAAAAACTAGTAGAATAGAAGTGCAGATTTAGTAGAAAGTCTGACAGTGTTGAGGGAATTATTTGTTTAGTAGAGTGATGGCGTTCGGAAAAAAACCTGTTCTTGTGTCTAGTTGTCTTGGTGTGCAGTGCTCTGTAGCGACGTTTTGAGGGTAGGAGTTGAAACAATTTGTTTCCAGGATGTGAGGGGTCAGTAAATATTTTCCCCACCCTCTTTTGGACTCGTGCAGTATACAGGTCCTCAATGGAAGGCAGGTTGGCAGCAATTGTTTTTTCTGCAGTTCTGATTGTCCTCTGAAGTCTGTGTCGATCCTGTTGGGTTGCAGCACCAAACCAGACAGTTATAGAGCTGCAGATGACAGACTCAATGATTCTTCTGTAGAACTGTATCAGCAGCTCCTTGGGCAGTTTGAGATTCCTGAGCTTGCGCAGAAAGAACATTAACTATCCCAAACAAGGTGAATTTGTTAGATCTTTAATTGACCTCATTATACAGTATATGGGCCATGAGCCCAATCTCTATTTATACTTATGTCCAGAAAGGCCCACCCATGGGTTGGGGGGAAGTGATTGTTGTTTTCCTGACACAAGGAGAAAAAAAGGAGGAGAATCCACTAATCCGTGAATTAATTCCACAGAGACGTATTTAGGATATTTTAGGCGTTATCACGGTCAGAGCAAAAGAAAGCATTGGAATTTGGAAGGGAACTTTTGTTTTAAAAATCCAGCTTCACTTCATGAGCATTTATGCACAGGAGACAAACAATGGAAGGCTGATGTGCAGAAGAGCCATCTGTCTCTTTCAAATAAGCTTAATTTAACTCCAAACAGACAAAGGAAGCTGTTCAAAAATTCAGACAAAACAGTCATAGGAAAAGGGAGGTTTTAGACTAGAGCTGGTCAGCTCTCAACAATCAGGTAGTAGAAGAAAGAATCATCAGGAAGGGAAATTTTGAGGCATTTGTTTTTTGTATCAATGCGCAGCTTATCAGAACTGTGTGCAAATCATGTTGCTTTTTACTTAATTCTGATAATTGTGTTTAGAGCCAGTTTGGCATAGTAGGTAAAGCACCAGGCCAGAAACTGGAGACTCTCTGTTCTAGTCCTTCTTCAAGGTTGCCAGTCACTTTTTCTCAGCCAAAGGAAGCAGGGAAGCCACTTCTGAAATCCACCCAAGAAAACTGCATGAAGTTATCCAAGCAATTGCCAGGAGTCAACATTGACACAGGGGAATTACATTAAATGCCTCCCCCCTGTTCTGTCGGGCTCTCTGGTAGAAGCCTCCCAAAAATTCACAGGTACAAATTTCAGACACACACATGTTTGAAAATTCAAAACAATATTCTTTATAATGAAAATTCACTTAAACTAAGCCCTCTTTTGGTATAGCAAAGAGCACTCGTCTCCAAACAAACTGGTAATTTATACAAGTCCCTTATCAGTTCTGTGATACTTAGCTTGCAGCTGGGAGGCAATTCACGGTCATTCTTCTTTCACAAAGTGAAACACACTTTGCTCTGGTTTAGTTTCAAAGCAGGGAAAAATCAGCACACAAAACGTCAAAGTCAGTAAAGCAGTCATGAAACACAACAAACTATCAGATAATCCTCCACAATGGCCAAACCCACAGGCATTTATAGCAGCCTCACTAATTACCACAGCCCCCTCCAACCACAGGTGGCCTCATTTTCTTTGATAATAATCTCTCAGTTGTTGCTGCCTATGCATCGCTCTCCGCATGCGTGGCTGTATCATTAACTCTTGTTCTGAATCCAAGGAGGAGCTAGATAATTGATCTCCTTCTGAGCTGTCTGCCACACTCTCCTCCTCCCTGTCACTCATGTCTTCTTGGTCAGAGGAGCCTTCATCAGCAGATTCCACCAGGGGCAAAACAGGCCTGCAACATGTGGATGTCTCCCCCACATCCACAGTCCTTGGGGCAGGATCTGGGCCAGAGCTAACCACAACACCCCCCAACCTGTCTGTGGAAAAATTGTCTTTTACAAAATCGGTCCCTGGTGCAAGCCGTTTAGGGATCACTGTTCTAGGTAGTATCCAGTGATGGGCTCCTACAGGTACGGTCAGGTACACAGAACCGGTTGAAAAAGATTGGTTAAGTACGCAGAATAGGTAGAAAAAGTTTGAATATTTTTCTTTTTTCCCCTCTCCTGGGCTCTGGGTATGTTTTTCCTATAGCAGTAAATGAGGTTGAATGTGTATAATTTTAGAAGAGCTATGCTTGTGTGTGTGCATGTGTGTACATACACATACAGTTTATATAATAGATAATGTATATGTTTGTGTGCCTGTGTGTAATATGTATGTACACATATGGCATATATACATAGAATTAAATAATATATTTTGGATGTTCAGTAATAGTAAATAGATAGGGAAATTGTATCCCTTTGAGGAGAGGCCAGACACCCTAACCCTCACCCAAACCCTTGACGTGACTGACGTCAAGTTGGCCACCTTTAAACCAGTCAATCCTGGTCTCGTGATCGTCAAGCCACTCCCATCTGGTCACATGGCCAGCAAGCCACACCCACAAAATAAGCCATGCCCACAGTGTGGTAGTAAAAAAAATTTCATCCCTTCACTGGCAGTATCTATTAACTTGGTAGCCTAGAATCTGATTTTGTTGGGGTTATCACTTTCCTAGGCCTATTTCAGATTTAATCTTGCCCTGCTTGTACATATAATGAACACCTTCAGGTTCCACTGACCTTGTAAAATTTGGATCATTAATTCTGAATTCTGGCATCACTATACATCTTATGATTTTGAGGGACATGCAGGAAATTCATCTAACACAAGTTTCCAGGTTATTGTAAAAGGTGCACTAAGGTTCCATCAAGGAAGAAATATGTTTAGGTTCCTGATTTATTAGAAGACATTTTCAAGGTGGTGTACAGGGAATCTGGCACATGTCTTTGCTTGGAATGGAAAAGTTGGTTTCATAGTATTTATTCAAATCCTGGGTTGTTGCCATGCTGCAAAGCTACAGACATTTTGCTCTAGAAATATCAGAAATCAAAAATAAACATCATACAACATTGTTATTAAGCTTGAAAGATGATTGCAAAGAAGCACGTACAACAATCATCCCTTTGTTTTTACTTTATTTCATGTTTCACACTGCAGCTCATTTTGAAAAATCATTCTAGCTAACTTAATTCCTGTCCCCCCCCACCCTTCTCCCATTGATTCTGCCAGAACTGGAACTGTTTACAATACTATTTAAACAGGGTTGAATTTTGTTTGTCTGATTATTTGCAATTTTTATCAAATGTAGCTCATTTCCCACATTTGCCTTGAAACTTACAATATAATAAAATGACAAAAATAAATTGGCCATTTGTGTGTGTGTGTGTGTGTGTGTGTGTGTGTATACAGATGTATAATTGAAAAATAATACATGGGCTGAATCAGCTGTGAAATCTACAAATCTAATCTGTACTTACCTTCCCTACCGGTTCAGAAGTACATTATTTGCACATGTGTGCTTGCTTCACTTGCGTGTGCGCCACCATTATACATGTTTTTCTACCCTCTGAACATGTGCAGAAGCATTTGTGCATGCAAAGAGGGTTAAATAAAAGAAAATGGCGGTGTGGAAGCAGGTGGGTGGAGCCTTATTTATTATTTATTTATTTATTTATTATTTGGATTTGTATGCCGCCCCTCTCCAAAGACTCGGGGCGGCTCACAACAAGTAAAAAGCAATCCAATACATAATCCAATTAATTAAAATATTGAAAAATTTTAAAAAAAACCATATACTAAAATACATACACACAAGAATACCATATATAAATTCAACGTGCCCAGGGGGAGATGTTTAGTTTCCCCATGCCTGACGGCAAAGGTGGGTTTTGAGGAGTTTGCGGAAGGCAGGAAGAGTAGGGGCAGTTCTGATCTCCGGGGGGAGTTGGTTCCAGAGAGTCGGTGCCGCCACAGAGAAGGCTCTCCCCCTGGGGCCCGCCAACCGACATTGTTTAGTTGACGGGACCCGGAGGAGGCCCACTCTGTGGGACCTAATCGGTCGCTGGGATTCGTGCGGCAGAAGGCGGTCTCGGAGATATTCTGGTCCGATGCCATGAAGGGCTTTAAAGGTCATAACCAACACTTTGAATTGTGACTAGAAATTGATCGGCAGCCAATGCAGACTGCGGAGTGATGGTGAAACATGGGCATACCTAGGTAAGCCCATGACTGCTCTCGCAGCTGCATTCTGCACGATCTGAAGTTTCCGAACACTTTTCAAAGGTAGCCCCATGTAGAGAGCATTACAGTAGTCGAACCTCGAGGTGATGAGGGCATGAGTGACTGTGAGCAATGAGTCCCGGTCCAGATAGGGCCGCAACTGGTGCACCAGGCGAACCTGGGCAAACGCCCCCCTCGCCACAGCTGAAAGGTGGTTCTCTAATGTGAGCTGTGGATTGAGGAGGACGCCCAAGTTGCGGACCCTCTCTGAGGGGGTCAATAATTTCCCCCCCCAGGGTAATGGACGGACAGATGGGATTGTCCTTGGGAGGCAAAACCCACAGCCACTCCGTCTTATCCGGGTTGATCTTGAGTCTGTTGACACCCATCCAGGCCCCAACAGCCTCCAGGCACCGGCACATCACTTCCACCGCTTCGTTGACTGGGCATGGGGTGGAGATGTAAAGCTGGGTATCATCGGCATATTGATGATACCTCACCCCATGTCCTTGGATGATCTCACCCAGCGGTTTCATGTAGATGTTAAATAGCAAGGGGGAGAGGACCGACCCCTGCGGTACTCCACAAGGGAGAGACCTCGGAGTCGACCTCTGACCCCCCCACTAACACCGACTGCGACCGGCCAGAGAGGTAGGAGGAGAACCACTGAAGCACAGTGCCTCCCACCCCCAACCCCTCCAACCGGCGCAGAAGGATACCATGGTCGATGGTATCGAAAGCCGCTGAGAGATCGAGGAGCACCAGGACAGAGGATAAACCCCTGTCCCGGGCCCACCAGAGATCATCCATCAACGCGACCAAAGCGGTTTCCGTGCTGTAACCGGGCCTGAAACCCGACTGCTGGGGACCTAGATAATCGGCTTCTTCCAAGGACCGCTGGAGCTGGAGTGCCACCACCTTCTCGACAACCTTCCCCATAAAGGGAAGGTTGGAGACTGGACGATAGTTGTTAAGTACGGCTGGGTCCAGGGAAGGCCTCTTGAGGAGGGGGCGCACAAGCGCTTCTTTATAGAGTGTTGGAAAAACTCCCCTCCCCAAGGAAGCGTTGGTAATCTCCTGGGCCCAGCTCCGTGTCACCTCCCTGCCGGCCGAGACCAACCAGGAGGGACATGGATCCAGTAAACAGGTGGCGGAACTCACAGCTCCAATGGCCTTGTCCACTTCATCAGGTGTCACCAGATCAAACTCTTCCCAGACAGGTGGACAAGTACGTGCCCCAGTCACCTCGACTGACTCATTGTCAGTCGACTCTGTTTTACAATTGGAGTCGAGATCGGCCCGGATCTGAGTGACTTTATCAGCGAAAAACGTGTTAAACTCCTCGGCACTACTCTGCAAGGGCTCCCCAACTCCCCCCTGGTTAAGAAGGGAGCGGGTCACCCTAAACAGAGCGGCCGGGTGGGATTCCGCTGATGCAATCAAGGCGGCATGGTACGCGCATCTTGCTGCCTTGAGCGCCACTTTGTAAGTCTTAATAAAAGCTCTTACAAGTGTTCGATCAGATTCAGACCTACTCTTCCTCCATCGCTTCTCTAGACGTCTCTTTTGGCGTTTCAACTCCCGGAGCTCCTCGTTGAACCATGGGGCTCTACGGGGTCTAGCGCCACGGAGAGGTCGCAAAGGCGCAATCCGGTCGAGAGCCTCCGCAGCAGCCGTATTCCAGGCCTCCGCAAGAGACTCCGCCGAATTGTGGATGAGTGCCTCTGGAATAACCCCAAGCGCCGTCTGAAAGCCCTCTGGGTCCATCAGGCGTCTGGGGCGGAACATCTTATGCTGCCGCTATTACTGGTTCTCCAAATTGCCGGAGGCTGCTGCTACCAGTACACCGGAACAAGGCTGAACCAGTAGCATTTCACCCCTGGGCTGAATGATTAATGTATATTATGTGCAAGAGAAACTTGATAAATGTGAAAGATAGCAGGATGGACTATGACTTCTATTATTTTTTGTTTCCACTGCATTGAGTGTTGAATGATTGTCTACCCAGGAGAATAAGGATGTGCTTTTATATCCAGTGTATATTTGCAGACATTCTTCTCGATGACACCCATGAGGCTATGTTCAAGCATGAGAAAACATTCCAGCATGAAAAAAATAAGTATATCTCACTTATTTTTCTTCCCTTCTTGTGTGTTTACACCTAATCCACCATTTCTAAACTTATTTTTCCATAGACAACAAAATCTTGGAAGGTTCTCCTTGAATACCCCTAAAGAAAGATCCCAATACCTTAAAAAGATTATTCAGGGAGGGGGAAAAATAACGCGAGGTCTCTATTTTTCCAGACTTCTTTCAAAGGTAGATCTCAAATTTATTGAGTAAGGAGACAAAAAAAATCTGAATAAAGCATTTCACCCAGCAATTCACCACCAACAATAGATGAATAACATCAAAGACAAAAATGCCTCCCACCTTCAGGATGCTAATTGAACAGTTGACAATATAGCATCTGTTGTATATATTGTTTTGTCATTGATTAAGCCTGTAGTGTTACAACTTGCAAGCCTATACCATTGAATTGGCAAGTGGTATGGAAATCTTGGCTGTTCTGAATATTTGTCTAATGCTTGTTAAACTGTTGAAAGCTGTCTTTCATGCACAATTATGTAAAGATATCAAGTGCAGGCATTTGAAGGAGGCACTAAAACCAGATGGCCCTCTGGTCAGACTAGCCTTGACAGTGGGCAACTTCAACTGTCAACTATAGAAAGTAAGGCCAAGGAACAGCCCTCCATCTGTGTGTGCCTTGCCTTTGTATGCAAGGCTGAACATACAGTCAAAGCATTGGTATCTAGGGAAGAACTTACTTTGAGCGACAGCTTTTGTCTATTTCAATATTACAATGCATTTTGAGAAATTGTTCAAATATACATAAGGAAGAAAGGAAGGAAGGAAGGAGGGAGGGAGGGAGGGAGAGGAGGGAGGGAGAGAAGGGAGGGAGGGAAGAAGGAAGGAAGAAAGGAGGGAAGGAGGAAGGGAGAGAAGGAAGGAAGGAAGGAAGGAAGGAAGGAAGGAAGGAAAGGAAGGAAGGAAGGAAGGAAGGAAGGAAAGAAGGAAGGTCTCTTTCTGGGCAAGAGAATTCTCCCCATAACCAATTATCTATAGTGATTTGATATTTGAAAAATAACAGAGACTGACACATGAAGAAGGGCTGTGCAAATCTTCAAAGGGGTTCTTGATGAAAGTTAATGGGAAGCATTTCTTTGAAACTGCTTTGCAAAGCACTGATGTCCTCTTTTCCTAAAAGTGAAGGAAATAGACATGCTGTTTAATTTTTCCCTGCTCAGCACCTCACATCCAGATGTTCTAATATAGCCAGAAAACATTTCTGTTCATGGTTGGCACATGCACAAAAGCTTTTTTTCTGATTCTTCCATTTTTATATTCATTTGTGTATTTCTCAGTGTGACATAAAATAAGCTGAAGAACCGAAAGTATGCATCAAGACATTTTGCTTCTTGACAGAAGAGAAACATTAAGACTGAAAATCAGCCTTTGATTCATAATAAATTCTAAACAAGATGAGAAAGCCAGTTTGGTATAGTGGTCAAGGTGGTCACTTTAAAACCATAAGACTGAATTCCAGTAAAGCATTTGATAAAGTAGACCACAACTTACTACTCTGCACATTGAGGGAAAAGTGGAATAGACTACAACACAACCAGATGGATAAGCAGTTGGATGACCAACCATACCCTACTAGTAATCCTCAATGGATCCAAAAACACATGGAAAGAAGTAAACAGTGGGGTACCACAAGGTTCAGTCCCGGGCCCAGTACTCTTGAATATATTCATTAATGATCTAGATGAGGGAATAGAGGGGGAACTAATCAAATTTTCTGATAACACCAAGCAGGTGGGGGTAGCCAATGCCCCAGAGGAGAAAATAAGAAGGATCTCGAAAGACTAGTACTATGGTCTCAAATTAACTATGCCACCCCGAGTTTTCAGAGAAGGGTAGCATACAAATCAAATCAAATCAAATGAATGAATGAATGAATGAATAAACAAACAAACAAACAAATAAATCTAATATTTTCTTGAAAACCTCCAGTGATGGAGCACCTCAGCTTCCGGAAGTGCACTATTCTATTGCTTAATAGCTCTGACAATCAACAAATTCTATAGTTCAAGCTTGGGTCTCTTGGTATAAATTTTTCATCCATGGTTTTTTGGGATGGAATACCTTCTCCTGGGATGGCTTCAATCCAACGTGTACTAAAACCGCAATCCCCAGGAATGAGAGATTGGAGATTCAGAAACATAACAAACTGGGAAAAGGTAGATATAATGAAAAATAGATTTTATAGTACTATTTGTTAGAAATTATTTGAGTCTCATATTGTGCTCTAGATATTTGGTCAATATTGTATAGTTATGTGTGCATTTCTTGCAGGAAGTCCACCATTCATATAAACCCTGAACATTTAAGTAGTATTTTCTTTTTCTTTCCTGTTGTCTTTTTGGCTTGAAATTTCCATTCATATTTTTAATCTTCATAGACCTAGTAAAGACTTGTATTCAGCTGTCCTGCAGAAATTGTGGGAAGATGCCAGAAGATTGTGGATGAAAAACAGTGTTTAGTATCCCACATCCTTATACAATTGTATGAAAACATTCTTCATTCAGTTCTGTGTTAGCAAAAACTTCAGAAGGGAAGGATTTAGGAGTAGTGATTTCTGACAGTCTCAAAATGGGTGAGCAGTGTGGTTGGGCAGTAGGAAAAGCAAGTAGGATGCTTGGCTGCATAGCTAGAGATATAACAAGCAGGAAGAGGGATATTGTGATCCCGCTATATAGAGCGCTGGTGAGACCACATTTGGAATACTGTGTTCAGTTCTGGAGACCTCACCCACAAAAAGATATTGATAAAATTGAACTGGTCCAAAGACGGGCTACAAGAATGGTGGAAGGTCTTAAGCATAAAACGTATCAGGAAAGACTTAATGAACTCAATATGTATAGTCTGGAGGACAGAAGGAAAAGGGGGGACATGATCGAAACATTTAAATATGTCAAAGGGTTAAATAAGGTTCAGGAGGGAAGTGTTTTTAATAGGAAAGTGAACACAAGAACAAGGGGACACAATCTGAAGTTAGTTGGGAGAAAGATCAAAAGCAACATGAGAAAATATTATTTTACTGAAAGAGTAGTAGATCCTTGGAACAAACTTCCAGCAGACGTGGTTGGTAAATCCACAGTAACTGAATTTAAACATGCCTGGGATAAGGGCAGATTAGATGGATCATGAGGTCTTTTTCTGCCATCAGTCTTCTTTTTCTATGTTTCATTATAAGACCCATAAGTACATTCATCTGATTGGACTTCAGTTTTAAATGTAGCTAGCTATGTTCCAGACATAGAAAAATGGTTTGTATCATATTGCTATTTTCTCCTTACTTCTGTAGCAAGCCAGCCATTACGAAGGCCTAAACATGATGGCAGAACAATGACAGAAGTATTCCTGACCTTAAAAAATGCTTGATATTAATCATGGTAAAAGGATTTTGTACATAAGATCATACATGTTTTGTTAAGAAATTAAGATAATTTAAGAACATTGCAAATTCTTGAATAGATTCCACCAGTTTTTCCAACTGTATAATACATTTGCAGTGTGAAAGAACTTTTCTTTTCTCACAAGAAAA
The DNA here is from genome assembly GCF_031021105.1 of Erythrolamprus reginae. Taxonomy (NCBI): domain Eukaryota; kingdom Metazoa; phylum Chordata; class Lepidosauria; order Squamata; family Dipsadidae; genus Erythrolamprus; species Erythrolamprus reginae. The sequence continues at coordinate 234,524,172 of NC_091952.1, read as the reverse complement.
ATGTAGTCAAATTTATGTTTATGCTTATTTATACTATATAATCTAAGGCATCTATGCCAGGAATTATTGGGTATATTAATAGTGAACATGTCACAATCCATTAAATGCTACATTGCATGGTGATCTGAAACTCATATGTCAAAATTCAGATTAATAAATTATGTATATTAGATGTAGCGGATGTACCCAGTAGTAGTAATAACAGTAGTAGAGATTTCAATTTCAGATTTAATTACATATAACTCACATATCATTGTAAAGCAGATAGGTTGTAACATTTGCAAGAACCCACATTCAATTTTCAGTTTCTGCTATAATATCACAATAAAGATGGATTTATTCATTTAATTTCCTATTGCTTGTATTTCAATCTGGATACCACATATTGGTTCCCACTTTTTATCTCATAGAATATATAGGTGAGAATTCCCTTGTTTCGCTATTGTTCCATTGTGGCATCTTTCTCAGGAGGAGGAAGAGGAGGAGGAGGAGGAGGAGAGGAGGAGTCAATGACAGCAGCTGTCAGATATAGCTTTATTTCTAACCAAAGAAAAAAAATAGCTCCTCATACATATAAATACCTATTAAAATCACCCCTGGGCAGTGAAGTTAGAATAATATTCTGCTAGCCACGTCTTTTTAATCCTGTACAGGGAGATGTTATATAGAGAATCAAAACATATTATGAAATAAGGAACAAAAATTGTCCCTTCTGACTGGACTATCTAATCTCTAAATATTATTTACCTTTTTATGTATGTGTTGAAGCTCTTTCTATACTAGCCATTATCAAATAGGTAGCTTGCAGGTGCACTGGTGCTGTTTAAAAATCCTCAGTGGGTGAAATGAAGACTCTCAAATTGTGTTTAGAGTCTATTTCAGTTTTCAAATAAACACCAGAATATTTTGGTTTTGGTTTAATGTAAGATATGAATCTAGTCATAATGTACAATTAAATTCATAAGCACAAAGGAATCAGAGAAGGAGAATTCTAGCCAGTTTTTTAAAAACTGCATATAGTTTTTAGTCACCATGAAGTCTAAAACCTTTGTTAACCCCGCTGTTCTGTTCAAAAACACAACCTAAAGTTCTGTTCCTGGGTCTTTTGTTCATTATAGGTACTTGTATTTGGTCTTTTTGAAAGCATTATTTTTTCAGTTCAATTTTCATATCATTGTGTGAAGAAATGTTCAGACTACTTTCCAAGTGAAAAACGTTTTCAAACTGACCAAACATAAGCACCTCAAATGAAGCATTTTTGGTCCAGGTCAGGGTGACCCGGGAACAGAACTTTAGGACTATTTTTTTCAGCAAGAAATGAGTCCCCCACCCCCCCAAAAAAAAATCTCATAGAGAGAACCCCTGAAATGATGCAAAGTCATAAAATTTCAAGTTTCAGATATGCAGGGAAATTTTTTTACAGGTTCTCAAACTTTGATTTCAGGTCTCACAGACCCGAACAGAACAGCAGGGCTTTAGTAGAATGGAATGGAATGGAATGGAATGGAATGGACGGCAGTGCAGTGCAGTGCAGTGCAGTGCAGGAGAACAGAACAGTTCTTTTGCTGGCCAAATGCTATTGGACACACAAGGAATTTCACTCTCAGTTTACATACAGGCAACAAAGTGTTAAATCATCACTACAATTATACAGCTAAGATACAAAGAAGTGATAAATTATAAGATACCAAAAAGAGAAGATGAGAAGGATAATAGTAATACAGTCCTACTACATTGAACAATGGTTGCTATCTAACAAAATGAAATTTAACGGTGAAAAAAAGTAAGGTTCTACATTTAGGCAAGAAAAACAAAATGCACAGGTACAGTATGTTTGATACATTGCTCAACAGTAGTAACTGTGAGAGGGATCTTGGAGTCCTAGTGGACAACCATTTAAATATCAGCCAGCAATGTGCAGCAGCTGCCAAAAAAGCCAACATGGTTCTAGGCAGCATTAACAGAGGGATAGAATAAAAACCACGTGAAGTGTTAATACCACTTCATAAGGCCTTGGTAAGGCCTCAATTGGAAGACTGCATTCAGTTTTGGTCGCCATAATGAAAAAAAGGATGTCGAGATTCTAGAAAAAGTGCAAAGAAGACCGACAAAGATGATTAGGGGATTATAGGCTAAAACATATGAAGAACAATTGCAAGAACTGGGCATGGCTGGTTTAATGAAGAGAAGGATAAGGGGAGACATGATGGCAGTGTTCCAATATCTCAGGGGTTGCCACAAAGGAATCAAACTATTCTCCAAAGCACCTGAGGGTAGAATAAGAAACAATGGGTGGAAACTAAACAAGGAGAGAAGTAACTTAGAGCTAAGGAGAAACTTCCTGGCAATTAGAACAATGAATCAGTGGAACAGCTTGCCTCTAGAAGTTGCAAATGGTCCAACACTGGAAGTTTTTAAGAAGATATTGGACAACCATTTGTCTGAAATAGTGTAGGGTTTCCTAACTAAGCAGGGGGTTGGACTAGAAAACCTCCAAGGTCCTTTTCAACTCTGTTGTTGTTGTTGTTGTTGTTGATATTATTATCATTATTATCATTATTATCATTATTATCATTATTATCATTATCATCATTATTATTATTGCATTTAGCAGAATAATGGCATGGCTTTTTAGACTGGAAAATTACTAGAACTTATGGTTCTCTCTCTCTCTCTCTCTCTCTCTCTCTCTCTCTCTCTCTCTCTCTCTCTCTCTCTGTGTGTACGTGCATGTTACAGAACTTAGAAAAAGTGATTGCCTAACTAGACTACTGGCAACTGTTTTGACAATGTGGTTTTTTAAAGCAAATTATAAATATGTCCATGAATTAATAATATTGTGCAAAAAGAATGGTTGTACCTCCTCTACAGTATTCAGAAATCTTCAGTAGACAGTAAGGGAATAGCAGGCAGGTTTGTGGTAATTCAAAAACAGCTCAGGGCTTAGATGATTTTCTGTCAGATGCTGTATTAAGAGAACTGAATTGATTTAGCTCAGTGCTGATTTATTTGAAACTGGAGAAAAGCCAGTTTTTCCTTTGCAATTTTGCAAGGCTTATATGTTGGCCATTTTCGTAATGGCAAAAAGTTATTCAACTTCCTGGCTCCTGAACTGAAGACATATCTTCCCTTCCCCCCCCCCCCATAAAACTTTAGTGTGCTCTTCTCCATGCCTCAGCATTGTGTCAATGGTTACTGCTTTAAAATGAATTCCAGTCCTTTCTATGTGCAATGGTTTGTGGTGGGTTGTTGGGGTTTTTTTTGCAGATATTATTTTATTTTCAATGTTATCATCCCATGCTTCTAATTATTATAATGTGGGTATGACAGAGACAGAAAAAGAGAGTTGTGTCAACAAGATGTTACAAGTTGCCTTGTTACTCCTTAATTTCAGCTTCTGTAGTTAGAACATAGACTCAAGTCATTGTAATAGTCATTTTCCTTGAACTTAAAGAGATGGTTTTAATCATTTGGACTTATATATCTGAGCAAAGAGAGTGATGCCCTTACTGTTCCATTTTTATTGTGATTTTCTTGTCTAGAGTACTCTTGAAATGATCCATTCCAGCCTATTTCAATTCACTGACTCCCAGGATGTGAATCTTTGGCCTTGACATAATATCAAGTTGATTATCATTCATGATTCTCATATTTGTGTGTCTCTCTGTCTCTGTGTGTATTCTATCTATCTATCTATCTATCTATCTATCTATCTATCTATCTATCTATCTATCTATCTATCTATCTATCTATCTATCTGTCCTGCCACTGTGTCCCAACCGCCCGTAATTGCAGGGTAATTGGTCCAAAAAGACACACACCACGCGATAGAAGGAAAACCAAAAAACCCCAGAAAAGCAGAAAAAACTCCCTTTTTAAATGTCAAAGGGATTTTCTGGTACACACAAGGCACAGGTTAAATGCAATCCAATTTCTCACCCAGTAACTGGGAAATTGAGTCCAATTCCAAAGTCCAGAAAATTCACACACAATTGTGAACAGGGAAACAGCAAAACCACGATCTTGATGAAACTATGAATCAGATAAACTTCCATGAGGCTAAATCAGCACACTGCTCTTTTTATCTGTAGCACTAATTACAGCAGCCCCACCCAACCACAGGTGGCCTCACTTATCTCCTGTAATAGAAACATAGAAACATAGAAGACTGACGGCAGAAAAAGACCTCATGGTCCATCTAGTCTGCCCTTATACTATTTCCTGTATTTATCTTACAATGGATATATGTTTATCCCAGGCATGTTTAAATTCGGTTACTGTGGATTTACCAACCACGTCTGCTGGAAGTTTGTTCCAAGGATCTACTACTCTTTCAGTAAAATAATATTTTCTCATGTTGCCTTTGATCTTTCCCCCAACTAACTTCAGATTGTGTCCCCTTGTTCTTGTGTTCACTTTCCTATTAATTAATAATCCTTCAGTTGTTCTCTCCTATGCATCACTCTACGCATGCGTGGGTCTGTCATAAGTTCTTGTTCAGAATCCAGAGATGATAAGGATGATTAATCTCCTCCTTGGCTGTCTGCCAAACTCCCCTCTTCCCTGGCACTCACACTTTCTTCGTCAGAGGATACTTTGTCGGGAGATTCTATCAGGAGCAAAACAGGCCAGAGCCAACTACAACACTATCTATCTATCTATCTATCTATCTATCTATCTATCTATCTATCTATCTATCTATCTATCTATCTATCTATCTATCTATCTATCTATCTTGTCCTCCACTTCTTATTAAATTACTCAAACTGTTGTTAAATGAATCTGGCTTTCCCACTGACTCTGCCTGTCATGCAGACACACATACCCAAACTTGTTCAGCAGAAAGTTTTTCTCTTGTGTCTGAAAACGCAAAATATTTTTGACTTTAATCCAAAAGTCTGATAGGCACCAATACTTCAAAGACATGTCCCCTGCTGTTCCACAGTAGGTCCTTAAACACTATTTTGCCTGGGGGGGGGAGATAACTTCCCCATCTTATTTTGAAGGAGGAAGAGGAGGAGGAGGAGGAGATCTGAGTCATGTCAAGTTAGGGTGGCACAGTGGTTAGAGTGCAGTACTGCAGGCTAATTCTGCTGACTGTGGCTGACTGTTTTTTGGTAGTACAAATATCACCAGGCTCAAAGTCGACTCAGCCTTCTATTCAGTGAAGGGCTACCAAAATTTTTACTACCACACTGTGGACGTGGTTTATGCCCAGCATTTTCTTTCAACATCTTTCAGTGCAAATTGGGTGGACCTTCATTTTCGCTACCCCACTGTGTGTCCCCCCCCCCATGTCCAGGCAGTAGATTCTCTATGATAGATAAATAGATTGGACATTATTTGATGTCCTGCCTTGAACAGAGAGGTTGGACTAGAAGACCTACAAGATGTCCTGCCTTGAACAGAGAGGTTGGACTAGAAGACCTACAAGGATCCTTCCAACCCTATGATTCTATGTTTTATGTTCATCATTTCTTTTTCTTCTTTGGAAAGCAAAACACACATTTACCCCCGGAGGCGGAGTAACGACGCTGAGACATGTAGTGGATTAAATACGGGTCATTTATTGAATTAACATAAATTTAAATAAATTTAAATACGTCAATTTAAATATTCAAATTCAGAACGAACTAAGGACCTGCAGAGGCCAAAACTAACGGGGCGGAAATTCCTACCAGAAAATTCCTTGGCAACATTGGGCAAAAGCTCCATGCTGAACCAGGTGAAGGTAGCCACCTTCACCTGGATCCAAGCCATGGTCATGTGGGAGGAGTTCACCCTCCAATCCCTGTGGGAAATTGGATCCGGTGATTCCCATGAACATCCTCTCTCCAATCCCCGACGTTGCTCAAACCTCTAGTTCCTGGAGAGAGGCGGTCCATCACCCTTTGAAAGGATGCCCAAAGGAGCATGCGCAGTTGCTTCTAAATGCCCATTTCCGCCCCTAACCTGCCAAACCCCAATGACCAGAGGGAGGCCTATGCTGACATCTAAGTGCGCCGCACCCCCTAACCAATCCAGTCCGCGCCGTCAGTGTGGAATAGGCGAAAAAACGGCCATCTCTAAAGGGGAGGCCGTAAAAAATTCCTATTCGGCCCCGAGGCGACCTCCTCAGGACACACTGTTGATAGCGGAGGGTGGGCGGGTGTTCGCTTCAGGAGAGCCGAGGGCGAGGGGGAGGTACCGCCTGAATCGCCCTTAAATTTGGCGACTCAGGACCTTCCCCAGCCAGCAGGCAGCGCGCTACCTTGGCGCGCTGCCAAAAGCCGAACTTCCGGGTTCCAGAGGAACCCGGAAGTCCGGAGCCTGAAAGAGCTGCCGGCAGCGTCTCCCCTGGCCCCGGAGGTAATTTCGGCCGGCGGTTAAGCCGTCGGCCGTGCATTTTTATTTCCATAAAATGTACTGAGATTTGTTGTTTTGTTTTGTTTTTAATGCAGAATACATTTTAATCTTAAGACTAGCAAAGATAACAAATAAATAAAAGAAGGGATTTGAAAGAAAAAACCCACTGCTTATAGTACTGGCCTTCATTGATCATGATGACCCCCGCCCAGAGCTTTAAAAATACCTGTATTTTATCTCCCCTTCACCCTCAAATATTGCTGAAAATGCTTCCCTTAAAGAGGGATGCAAAATGAAAAGGCCTTTTTGACAGTATGGTTCTCAACCTTCAGATACAAACATTTTAATGAGAATGGTTGTTTGCTTGCTGTACACTACATAAATCTTGCCTAAACTTTTCTCTCTGAGTGTATTATTACCTCTCAAAGCCAGTTTCATTCAATTGGAAAATAGCGTTTACAGTCAGTAGGAAAAAGTTCACTTCTATTCACATTTTTTTCTCTCTCTCCCATGCAATTTTGCACAGCTGACACACATTTTGAATTCAATGAAAAGTGATGTTTATTTTTAAAATAAATTCTTACAGAATTGAATAAATAAATATTTCTGGGTGTTCGTCAACATGTTTTCACTGGAATCTCAACTAGGAGAAGTAGAAATTTCACAAAAAATTAGAAGATAACCTAAACTTGTATTTACTTTCTGATTGTTTTAATACTTAAAATAACTTAGGAGAGCTATACAATCATGATATGCATAAAAAATAATACAAATAAACAGTCTAAATCTAGTATGCTTCCTTATAAAATAGTGCCACCAAAACATAAAAAACAACAACAATTCAGTCAGTACACTTCATATTTAACTAGAGAAAGGCAGGAAAATAAAATTTGGAGTCAGAATTAATTAATTGACTGACTGAGAATGATAAATCTGTGGAATAGCTTGCCCCCACAGAGTTGTGGGTTCTCTATCATTGGAAATTCTCAAAAATAGTCTAGACAACCATTTGACAAGGATGGTATATGATAGTGGTATCAAACTTGATTTTATGGAGAGCGACATCAGGATTCTATCTATCTATCTATCTATCTATCTATCTATCTATCTATCTATCTATCTATCTATCTATCTATCTATCTATCTGATTGATTTTATTTGGTTTTATTTGGATTTATTTGATTTGTATGCTGCCCCTCTCCAAGGACACAGGGCGGTTCACAACATAATAAAAACAGTATACAATATCAAGTCTAAAATCCAATTAATATAATTAACTACTCTAAAAACCTTGGAAAATTCAAAATCATTCATTCACTTTCTACAACAAGCATATTTCTACAACAAGCATCATCGGGCCGAAGCTAGGGTCTAGTGACCCCAAGCCTGGCAGCATAGATGGGTTTTCAAGTTCTCGCGGAAGGCAAGGAGGGTGGGGGTAGTATAAATATCTGGGGGAGAGCTGATTCTAGAGGGCCGGGGCCCCCACAGAGAAGGCTCTTCCCCTAGGCCTTTTAGATGATGGGACCTGGAAAAGGTTGACTCTGTGGGACCTAACCAGTTGCTGGGACTCATGCGGCAGAAGGCGGTCTCATAAGTAATTCATAACACAAGAGCATTATTGTCCTCTTTGATTTTTAAACTCAAAATTCCATATTTTTTTCCTGATATGCTTCATGAAGAAACATTTATACAGTCAATCTCTACCCAGTGTAAAATTTCATTTGTCTGCGGAGAGGGGCGGCATACAAATCTAATAAATTATTATTATTATTTTAGTATTAGTATTAGTATTATTAGTATTATTAGTATTGTTAGTATTATTAGTATTATTAGTATTATTAGTGTTATTAGTGTTATTAGTGTTGTTGTTGTTATTATTATTATTATTATTATTATTATTATTATTATTTAATTATGTAGTATGAGGAATGCTAAAATGTAGTATGCAATTTGTAGGAAATAAAGAAAAGTTTGCCCTACAGTAAGCATGAAGACCAACATATGACCAAAAAATAAAAAACTTTCCCTTAGCAATCCTTCCAAGATGTCCATGAAAACTATTCATTCAACAATGAATTAATCAACAGTGCATTCGATTCTATCATTTATATTCCCAACAAGTTTGCCTTCAAGAAGTTAGTTTCTTCTTTGGTGCGGCCTAAAGGAATAGATTTACGTTTGCTAATAAAAACAATTTATGGCTTTGAAAATGAGTAGGAATTCAGAGAATGGTAAGGAAGATTAGAAAAGATTCCTAATTGACATCAGGTTTAACAAATTTCTGTTAAAGTGAGGACTGTTTTCTTGCCAAGAATATTTTTGCATTTTCAAGCATCTGGCAAATAGATGCTTAAAGGCATCTACAACCAGCCAGTAAAGCAAACGGCGGCTGTATAAACCATCATGTAAAATATGTTTATAAGCCTCTGCTTTGAATAAATGAATGTAGTTTGGTGTGAAAACTTGAATTAATTACTTGATTGAAACAGAAATGGCCCACTCTGGTGCCATGTCATGTTGCTGCTTGCGGAGAATGGCAGGTTTTCCATGGGAGAGAAGATGGAAGGTTTTCATTACAGAATTAAAAGCAGGCATAAATGCTGGTGTTGGCATTATCTTAGCTTCTGATGAGACTATTTTGAAATGTGGGGACTTGATTTCATAGAAGATTGGATGGCAGGCTATCCTCAAGCTATACGTAAGCTGCCACAGCCATTCCGCAGTATAATGTCAGCTCTTTTTCTTGTATTTGCATAATTTCCATAACCATTTCCTCATTTTGAATTGGCTGCCTCAGAAAATAAAGCTGTCTTATATTATAACATCATCCGTAAGAGTCAGCACTTAGGATAGTGCTATGCTTTGGCTCAATTTTATTGATCCTGAGGCAAAACAGTTGGTATCTCATTGCAAAATGGAACACATTTAGCGGTTTCTAACCGTCCTATTGAGATAATCCTTTCATATTTGCCTCCCAGTATAAAAGAGAAAGAGAGATTGGCAAAACTTATGAAAATGTTTTAATATTTATTTCCATCTACATTCTAAAATCTACCTTGGGGTTTGGGAATCTTACAGAAGAGAAAACTGAACGGATGAAGTCTCACTTTTGTGAGAGAAAGTCACATTTACTTTAATGGGTGTATTGCTCTATCTCTTTCCCTGGAGCGCTAGCTTAATAAATAGAAGGATTATCTTTCTTTTTAAGTCGCTGAAGACAGAAAGAACAAGAAAATGGGGCCCAAAATCAGGGCCCAAAGATTTGTCAGTCATATTTGCAGTAGGTAAAGATCTGCCCTTGAGAATCCTGTTGTGAATTGTGATAGATTATTAACCTATCCAATAACTGGAGTTCCCTTGATGAAAAACAGCTTTTTAAAACCTTATAAAGTATGATAGAAGCAAAAAACATGTATCGATTTAATTAATGAATAGCACAGGAAAGATATTATGACACATGACACATTATGCATGTGCAATGCATAGGCAGTACAGTGGTACCTCTGCCTACAAACGCCTCTACTTACGAACTTTTCTAGATAAGAACCGTGTGTTCAAGATTTTTTTGCCTCTTCTCACGAACCATTTTCCACTTACAAACCCAAGCCTCCGAAACTGTAACCGGAAAAGGCAGGGAGAAGTCTCCCTGGGGCCTCTCTAGGAATCTCCTAGGAGAAAACAGGGCCAGAAAAGACAGAGAGAAGCCTCTGTGGGACCTCTCTAAGAATCTCCTGGGAGGAAACAGGGCCAGAAAAGACAGAGAGAAGCCTCTGTGGGACCTCTCTAGGTATCTCCTGGGGGGAAACAGGGCCGGAAAAGGCAGGGAAAAGCCTCCGTGGGGCCTCTCTAGGAATTTCCTAGGAGAAAACAGGGCCAGAAAAGACAGAGAGAAGCCTCTGTGGGACCTCTCTAGGAACCTCCTGGGAGGAAGCAGGGCCGGAAAAGGCATGGAAAAGCCTCCATCCTCCCTCTGGTTTCCCCACTCACACACATTATTTGCTTTTACATGGGAAAAATTGCTTCTTCTTACAAACTTTTCTACTTAAGAACCTGGTCATGGAACTAATTAAGGTCATAAGTAGAGGTACCACTGTACTTAATTTTTTTTTAAAAAAGAAAAACTTAAGGTGCTGTTTATCTAAAACTGGTCCGAAGAGGGTATGATATGTGGACCGTTCTGCTGCCAATTTGCTCAGGGTAGGCGCCAGGCATTTGTGCATGCTTTGCGCACATGCTCCCATTCACAGCAATCAAAAAATAGCTTTTGCGTATGCACAGAAGTGAAATGCAAGATGGTGATGCTCATGGACAGAACTGGCTCCATGATGTCATAACTACTTTACTAATGATTCTAAAGAACCTGTTAGAATCAGTAGGAACCAGGGGCAGATTCCACTTATGGCCGTTACCAGTGCGCTTCCCACAGAGCTCTGCATGCCCGCACATGCCTCAGTGAGATTTTGCTTCTGTGCATGTGAGCAAGATTTTGGTGATTTTTTTGCACGTTCCCGCAGAGATTTTGCTTCTGCGGGAACGTGCATGCAAGCAAGATTTTGGTGGGGGGTTTTTGCTTCCGCGCATGTGCAGAAGCAAAAAACCACCAAAATTTTGCTTGCTCATGTGTTTCCTTGCAATATTTTCCTCCCTGCGCATGCACAGAAGCAAAATCTCATTCTGGCACGTGCATGCAAACGCCAGGGAATCGGAGCTGTGTGTGCAGCTCCATTTTCCATATAGCATAGCCATACCAGTAGGAACCCAATACTGGTAGGAACCCACTTCTGAGTCAGGACTTATTTGCACTGCTGTTTTTTGCTCACTCAATTGACTTTTTGCTTGTTTGCCTGTCTATGTGTCAACAAGAGAGTGTGAAACCCCGAAGCTAACTCACTGTCCTTTGCTTAATAACATTTAATTGAAATGTAATCCAGAGCCAAGTGGGGAACTTCATTCCCAGTGGCAGCTGTTCATGGAGAAGTCCTGGTTCCTTGCATTCATTTCTCACAGGCTGTTGTAATCTCTATCATTTAATGTCACTTGCTGCAGATATGGCTTTAACAAACAACCAGTGTTTTTCCCCCCCTTCTCTCCTGTACTTTCACAAGACTATGAAGACCTGGTTCTTACCCAGCCATTGAGTCATTGGCATTTATATGTATAGCTTTGCAGTACAGTTAGGTTTAATGTATACCAACAATCATGTGTCAAAGGAAATACATTGTACAATATTGGGAAGAGCCTTTTCTGTGGGAGCCCCGGCCCTCTGGAATCAACTCCCCCCAGAGATTCTTGTTGCCTCCACCCTCCTCACCTTTCATAAGAGTCTAGAGACTCATTTATGCCATCAAGCTTGGGGTCATTAGATTCTACCCCCTGGCCATTGAATGCATAGTGGGCCTGTTTGATATGTATGTTGATATGTTTTTAGTTTTTTAAATGTAATTCTTAATTTAATTTTAATTAATTATATCTCAATGTATACTGTTTTTATATGCTGTAAACTGCCCCAAGTCTTCGGAGAGGGGTGACATATAATAATAATAATAATAATAATAATAATAATAATAATAATTATTATTATTATTATTAGTAGTAGTAGTAGTAGTAGTAGAAGAAGTAGTAGTACAAGTAGTAGTAGTAGTAGTAGTAGTAGTAGTAGTAAAATAGAAAATTAGATACTTTATAGAGACATACTGTAGCTTGGGCTCGTTTGTTTTTTAATGGACTGGGGTTTACTTTGTGTTTTCCACTCAGAGTTTCTTTGATGAGATAGACGGACATACAATTTTAATAAATATTATATGGAGAAGCTGTATGAACAGCAACAAGGAATGGCCCTGTTCTGCATGAGTGTTAAGGGCACATGGTGAAAGTGACACAAATTTCACTGACATTTTTTTCCTCCTGGAATAACAAAAAGTGGCTATGTGGATGACAAACTTTATGTTGCTATAGGTAATGTTGAGACGCAGATGAAATATCAAATGTGGCATTGGATTGTTGGGGGAAAGCTTACAGTACATTCTTCATCCTTCAATAATTCGGATGAAATTGCTGTTCAGAATGTATGTAGACATAGATAGATATTTCTTTCTATCTTCTTAAATTTTAAAGAAATGCTGCTTGATTTCTTTGTAGCTTCAATAATTGCGCAGTGGCAGAAAATGTAATGTCACTAGCACTGTAAAATAAAAGCTTGGAACTTATTACTTCTAGAGCTATGAAAATGGAACTATAACAAGGCTCATGCCTTTAGAAATTTTGCAATCAACTGTGCACTTAACTTCTATGTTCCTTTTGATATGCATTATTCTGCATCCTCTTTAGATAACTTCACTTCTGGGTATAGTTTCTAAGTACAGACATTATTGAATTTTTCTAATGAATTGTATTGAGGAAACTATTAATCTGTGTTGGGCTGTTAAGATGCACATAATCATATGACCTAACATTAAAACAGGAAAGATGTATGACCACTAATGAAGCCATGCACTAACAGACTGCTTTGCATGTTTATTAATATTTCTTCTTACTCTTAGCTTGTGGCAAACTGCTAAGTATTTGCTTGATGTTAAATAGAATCTATTTCAGTTTATTCTCTTAACGAAGAAAGTTTCTAAGACTGACAAGGTGCTTTGACCTGGAAGCAACTTTCAATTATTTATCATTTTAATAATTTTAATTAACAATTATTTTCTATCAGTTGGCATTTTTCAGTGGGCAAAGAAAACCATTTCTAGTTTAGGATTAGGGTTAGGAGAAGAAGAGGTGCTACAATAACAATAAAAACAAAAATAACATTTATGTTATTTTCACTTTTACTTTCTTCCCTCCCCCATCCCTGCTTCTATTGCTTCAAATATAAATACTATTTTGCTTACTTTTTCAATGTTTCATATTTTTTCTTCTCTCCTCCTTTTTTTAAAACCCTTTCTGAGACAGATGACAGAGAAAAGAGAGAAGAAACAGAGGGAGGAAGAGGGACAATCAGTTTGTCAGACAGACAAACAGTGTTTTTCCAACTCAGTCTAGATATTTATTTAATTAATCAATTAATTAATTAATTAATTAATTAATTAATTATATTTGTATGCCACCCCTCTCCGTAGACTCGATATACTGTTGGGGAGTTTGACTATAAAGGTTGACTCAGCCTTCCATCCCTCCGAGGTCAATAAAAAGAGAGCCCAGATTGTTATGGACAATATGCTGACTCTAAACCACTTAGAGAAAGCTGTAAAACATCATGAAGTGGTATGTAAATCTAAGTGCTATTGCTATTTAGGTATATTAGTATTTTTTTGGGGGGGGGGGGATACCTGCATTTACCCACAAATCTTTTCTCATCACTTCTAAAGAGACTATGATTCTAATAACCTCTTGTCTTTTTATAACCGCTTCCATTACAACAAGATATATGGGACACTTGTGAGCTCTGAATGTGCTATTATTGTTAACATAATGCTCTGCAATGCTCTCTACATGGGACTACCTCTGAAGAATGTTTGGAAACTTTGAATCGTGCAAAACTTTGAATCGGCCATTACCCTGGGAGGGGGGAAAATTACTGACCCCCTCAGAGAAAGTCCGCAACTTGGGTGTCCTCCTCGATCCACAGCTTACATTAGAGAACCATCTTTCAGCTGTGGTGAGGGGGGAATTTGCCTAGGTTCGCCTGGTGCACCAGTTGGGGCCCTATCTGGACCGGGACTCACAGCTCACAGTCACTCATGCCCTCATCACCTCGAGGTTCGACTACTGTAATGCTCTCTACATAGGGCTACCTCTGAAAAGCATTTGGAAACTTCAGATCGTGCAGAATGCAGCTGTGAGAGCAATCATGAGCTTCCCTAGGTATTCCCATGTTACACCAACACTCCGCAGTCTGCGTTGGTTGCCGATTGGTTTCCAGTCAAAATTCAAAGTGTTGGTTATGACCTATAAAGCCCTTCATGGCATCGAACCAGAATATCTCCGGGACCGCCTTCTGCCACACGAATCCCAGCGACCGGTTAGGTGCCACAGAGTTGGCCTTCTCCGGCTCCCGTCGATGAAACAATGTCATCTGGCAGGACCCAGGGGAAGAGCCTTCTGTGTGGCAGCCCCAATCCTCTGGAATCAACTCCCCCCGGAGATTAGGACTGCCCCCACCCTCCTTGCCTTTCGCAAACTCCTCGAAACTCACCTTTGTTGTCAGGCATAGGGAAATTGATTCCCCTGGGTTGCCTCTGCTTTACATATGGTCTGTACGAGATGTATGATTGTTTTATACTGAGGGTTTTAAATTGTTTTAGTATTGGATTTGTATTGTTTCTGTTGTGAGCCACTCTGAGTCCTTGAAGAGGGTCGGCATACCAATCAAATCAAATCAAATCAAATCAAATCAAATCAAATCATAAACAAACAAACAAACTAACAAAATGCAGCCGCAAGAGTGGTCATGGGCCTCCCTAGGCATGCCCATATTTCTCCACACTCCACGCACTGCATTGGTTGCCAATTGATTTCCGGACACAAATCAAAGTGTTGGTAATGATCTATAAAGCCCTACATGGCAATGGGCCAGATTACTTGTGGGACCACCTTCTGCTGCATGAGTCCCAGCGACTGATTAAGTCCCACAGAGTTGGCTTTCTCCAGGCCCTGTTAGCTAGACAACGTCGCTTGGCGGGGCCTAGGGGAAAAGCCTTCTCTGGGGGGACCCCGCCCCTCTGGAATCAGCTCCCCCTGGAGATTCGCACTGGCCCCACCCTCCTTGCCTTCCATAAGAGTCTTAAGACTCACGTATGTCACCAGGTACAGTTTTAATGCTTTCTGGAGTGGGTTAATTAAAGCAGAGCCACTTGGGATACTTTGAAATGCTTTTCCTCAGATCTGGGACAAATGACCATGTATGAGATATCCTGTCACCTGCTGCAGTGTTTCCATCTCTTTCTAAACCTCTCCACAATCTCTCACCATTACGGAAATGGATTTTTCCTCTATAATTGTCTGGTTGAGGCAATTGTTAAGAGCCACTATGGCACAGTGGTTAGAGTACAGCACTGTAGACTACTTCAGGCTAACTTCTAGCTGTAGTTCAGCAGTTCAAATCTCACCACCGGCTCAAGGTTGACTCAGCCTTCCATCCTTCTAAGCTGGGTAAAATGAGGACCCAGATTGTTGGGGGGCAATATGCTGATTCTGTAAACTGCTTAGGGAGGTCTGTAAAAGCACTATTTTATTTTTATTTTATTTGTTCATTTGTCCAATACACAAATACATAGGAAGAAAATAAACATGAAGTAATATATATAAGGATAAAAGTGAAAATAGAGAAGATATATGGAAGGAAGAAAATATATATGATATATGAGATAAAGGAAAGACAATTGGACAGGGAACGACAGGCACACTAGTGCGCTTATGTACGCCCCTTACTGGCCTCTTAGGAACCTGGAGAGGTCAATCGTGGATAGTCTAAGGGAGAAATGTTGGGGGTTAGGAGTTGACACTATTGAGTCCGGTAATGAGTTCCACGCTTCGACAACTCGATTGCTAAAGTCATATTTTTTACAGTCAAGTTTGGAGCGGTTCGTATTAAGTTTGAATCTGTTGTGTGCTTTTGAGTTGTTGCGGTTGAAGCTGAAGTAGTCATTGACCGGTAGGACGTTGCAGCATATGATCTTGTGGGCAATACTTAAATCGTGTTTTAGGCGCCATAGTTCTAGGCTTTCTATACCCAGGATTGTTAGTCTATTTTCGTAAGATATTCTAATTCGAGTGGAGGAATGAAGCGCTCTTCTGGTGAAATATCTATGAAGTAGTATATAAGTTTATATGCTATTGCTATTGTTGTGTGTGCAATTCTCCCTTCCTCCCTCCCTTCCTTCCTTTTTTCTATCACCTAACTCCCAATCCTAGAACTTCACAAATAAAAGCATTAAAAACAAGATAAAATTTCTAGAATAGACCAAACAAAATAATAAAAAATGGCAAAGATGACCAAAATAAAAAAAAAACTCAATAAGGAATGAAAAAAATAAACCCACAGTCCAAATACTGCTGGTTCTATTAGTTTTCATTTGATTGCATAAAAGAGAATTTGTGTTTGAAATTTATTTCAAAGGAACAGAAAATGTCAGTGATTTTTTTTTTATGTGTAGAGTGTCTTTTAAAAAAAATGTCTATGAGATGAACAAAGACTACGTGCGAATAGTATCTCTTTCACTGAACACCCTTCACTAATCTGTATCCAAATTAATCAGGGATTCTTAAATCAAATAGACAAATAACCTTTTGAAATAACTTGTCATTCAACTGAACGTAAGATAAAAACATAAAACAGAAGAGTTGAAACATAGATTCCAGAACTATGCTAACTTTTATACTGCTTTTCATTCAACAAAATATTGAAGTGCAATGTATTAATTTTTAAAACCCTATATTTTGTATGTTTATTTTCCTCCTGATAGATTAAAATCCTTCATGTGGATTGTTTATTTTGTATTTTTCATTTCAATCAAACAGACTTGACTGCTAATAATTTTTATTCCCATAAAAGTTTCTTTTTTTAAAAAAAATCATGTTTTTGTTGCTGAATAAAGAAATAGAATTGAGATGATTAAGGACAAAGTTGGTAAATTGTGACTGTATATATTTTCATTACCATAATAAAAATATTATCAATGTATGGATGTGGCAGTTCTTCAATATAGAGTTTTCTTTGCCAGTTTCATTCCTAAATTTATTATGTGTATAAAATAGACATGTAGAGCTATTATAAGATGTATGCACATATATAGTACAATCAACACTCGCTATTTGTGACACTTTGATAGCCTATCCATCATTGTCAAAGGATGAAGTCTATTTTAGTTTTTATTATTAATATCAAGAAATGTATTTCACCATTTATTTATTTTATTCACTATTTATTTCTCTAAGTGTCTCAGACACATTCATTCTTTTTAAAAAATCAGACACAAGATGATTATGCATGTTGCACAAAAATCAGTGCTGTAAATGTTGGCTTCAATTTTTGGAAGGACATGAAGATTGCAAAGAAAATAAATAAAACTCTCCTAAATTTTCTGAAAGTGTAGGCCAGAAGCAATTTTTTATCATATAGAAACATAGAAACATAGAAGACTGACGGCAGAAAAAGACCTCATGGTCCATCTAGTCTGCCCTTATACTATTTCCTGTATTTTATCTTACAATGAATCTATGTTTATCCCAGGCATGTTTAAATTCAGTTACTGTGGATTTACCAACCACGTCTGCTGGAAGTTTGTTCCAAGGATCTACTACTCTTTCAGTAAAATAATATTTTCTCATGTTGCCTTTGATCTTTCTCCCAACTAACTTCAGATAGTGCCCCCTTGTTCTTGTGTTCACTTTCCTATTAAAAACACTTCCCTCCTGAACCTTATTTAACCCTTCAACATATTTAAATGTTTCGATCATGTCCCCCCTTTTCCTTCTGTCCTCCAGACTATACAGATTGAGTTCATTAAGTCTTTTCTGATACGTTTTATGCTTAAGACCTTCCACCATTCTTGTAGCCCGTCTTTGGACCCGTTCAATTTTGTCAATATCTTTTTGTAGGTGAGGTCTCCAGAACTGAACACAGTACTCCAAATGTGGTCTCATATCATATGATATGTCATAATTCAGGCGTTGTGAGAAATGTAATGTTTGCCAATTTTGTACTCACCTTGTATCTGTAAGTATCTTATAGAGAGAGTTGGTTTAGTCTATTTCTTTCTTTTTCTCTCCTTTAACATATTATTTTACAATTTTCAAGGTGTCTTGAAAAATACATCCTCATTCATTTTATCACTATATTTGTTAAATTCAATAATGCTATCTCTTAATATGACCAGTATTATAAAATACCATGTGGTGTTCTCAATTTTGAACACTGTTGTGTGATGTTGGGAATATCTGCCATATTGTTTATTTGGATTTAAATCAGAAATATGAGGAAGTAATAGACAGGTTTTTTATAAATAAAATAAAGTTATATCATTTCCACACTGCCATCTTGCTTTAGCTAACTGGCAGCTATTTTTATTCAGCTGGTTATTTTATTATTATTACATTTGTAATTATTTTTAGAGGTTGATGGATGCATTTACAGTTCAGTAAGTAAAATGCCATAGAGCCAGATCATGTCCAATACAGCATGAATCATTTCTTGTTGTGAAAGATAAATTTTGGAAAACTACCAACTAAGACCGGAATGGATGGAGTGTCATACTTTGGAGAAAAATGTTCCAGATAACATCAAAATGTTTTATGTACAACTGAACCAAATTTATTTTGTATGGAAGTTGGTATATGGTAAATCATGGTTTCTGGACATCACCTTCAGGATGAGACTATTCCTATTATCCTTGCCTTCGTTTATAATGTATACTTTAATCAATAATGGTTTAATTCATTGGGCTCGTTCAGTGTTTCTCAAACTTGGAAGCATTCAGATAATTGGACTTCAAGTCTCATGCTGGCTGGAGTTTGAAATCTGCACATCTTCAAGTTGCCAATTTTGGAAATACTGGTCTAGATCTTTCCAGAGAAAGGTCATGGAATAATGTCCTTTAGTAAAGGAAGGCAGTTTTTAGTTAAATTGTAAGGACAACCTACTAACATCAATGTAAGTTCAACAATGATGCTAACTACCTAGAGAGAGAAACTATGCTCCCCTTCTCTAAACATGTTCAACCAGAGGCTCAAAACATCTGCCATGGATAATTTTATTTGAATCCCTGTGATGATCAAGGATTTGATTTGATGGTTTTAATGGCTCTTTCCAGTGCTGTGAATCTCCCAAGTATTTCCCACAGAGCTAACAGATGGCTTTTCACACCATCTGACACAAAACAGATGACAATGTCTTATTTCTGCCTTCTAGAGATGGAAGTAATAAGAAGAAAATAAGAAAACTGGAGTTGGGTATTAGGAGGAAAAGGCGGGGGGCCATTATTTCTTCATTTGACTAATTAATTAAAACTATTATCCCTCTATCATCATTCTCAATAATCTGGTAGGTAGCAGTCTAAGCATTCAACAAGTGCATATGCAACAGAATTTTCATTGGTTGCCCTACTGAATAGCTACATTGGGACTTGGATGGGTGAGGAAGCATCTTTCTGGTTCTTCAACTTTTCTGGAACACAAATATATTCCTCAATCACTTGTAAAGATTGGGAATTGCTTATGCCTACAACCCTGTT
This sequence comes from Erythrolamprus reginae, assembly GCF_031021105.1. Lineage (NCBI taxonomy): Eukaryota > Metazoa > Chordata > Lepidosauria > Squamata > Dipsadidae > Erythrolamprus > Erythrolamprus reginae. Next base: position 234,504,604 of record NC_091952.1, on the reverse strand, counting down.
CCGTACAAAACAGACAAACCCTGATTTAGCCCCTAAAGGTTTTTAATAATAAGGGAATAGGAATAAGGAAGCTGAGGTTAGGGTTAGAACATAAGAACATAAGAAGAGCCATGCTGAATCAGGCCAAAGCCCATTGAGTCCAGCATTCTGCGTCACACAGTGGCCCACCAATTGTCCATGGGGATCTTGAGCAGAAAGAGAAGGCAAAACCCTCCCTTTCCCCTGACCCCCAACAAATGGTACTCAAGGGAATCCTGCCTGCCTCAAGCAACATAGAGGTGGCACATGGACATCCGTTTCAATAACCACCGATACACTTGGCATCCATGAATCTGTCTAATCCTGCCTTGAAGCTATCAAGGCTGACAGCTGTCATGACCTCTTCTGGAAGTGAATTCCATAAACCAACGACCCTCTGGGTGAAGTTAGGAATAGGGTCTAAAATAAAGACTCTATCTAGGGTCACAGCTACTGCTAGGTAGGTAGGTAGAGGGTTTTTTGTCTGTTTAATAATTGTGTCCCTACGTTGAGCATAATGCATTGTCAGCATCTCTCATAACAACTACTATAGTGCACTTTATGCTGAAGCCTATCCAGTTGCTACAGTTGGTTAAGGGTCACCTGTATTGTAAGTGCTGCATTGGCTACCAATCTAGGAAGGTTTTATGACTCATAATTTATGATGGCTGTTATGAATTAGCAGTTATTACCAGCAGAATTCCCTTCTCCAAATAGAAATGACTTCGGCATTTACAGCCAGAATTTACAACATTTTTGTGGGAGAAGAAAATAAGAACACACTGTTTCACTACACGGTCTCGACCACTCTTCCTTCTGAACTTCAAGAAATGCCTTTCTTTTCAGAAAGTCTTGAAACCCAAACTTTTGAATAAAGTTTTTATAGTTGTCAACTATAAAGCAGGTGTTTTGTTTGGTGGGTGTTAGTTGATGTTTTCAGAAGTTGACACTATAAATTGTAGTGGACTAATTGTCAATTAATAGTTCTGTGAGATTTTCTTAAATATTTAAATCCTGAACTTGCAGGTAAGTGCTTCCTTCCACATATTTGAGTGCTGAAATTTATTTATTTATTTATTTATTATTTATTTATTTATTCATTCATTCATTCGTTTATTTATTTATTTATTTATTTATTTATTTATTTATTGGATTCGTATGCCGCCCCTCTCCAGAGACTCGGAGCGGCTAACAGCAACAATAAAACAGTGTACAATATTAATCTAATACTAAAAATGAATAAAAACCCATTAATATAAAAACCAAACATACATACATACATACCATGCAAAGAATTGTAAAGGCCTAGGGGGAAAGAGGATCTCAATTCCCCCATGCCTGACAGCAGAGGTGGGTTTTAAGTAGCTTATGAAAGGCAAGGAGGGCGGGGGCAATTCTAATCTCTGGGGGGAGTTGGTTCCAGAGGGTCGGGGCCGCCACAGAGAAGGCTCTTCCCTGGGTCCCGCCAAGCGACATTGTTTAGTTGACGGGACCCGGAGAAGATCCACTCTGTGGGACCTAACCGGTCGCTGGGATTCGTGCAGCAGAAGGCGGTCCCTGAGATAATCTGGTCTGGTGCCATGAAGGGATTTATAGGTCATAACCAACACTTTGAATTGTGATTGGAAACTGATCGGCAACCAATGCAGACTGCGGAGTGTTGGTGTAACATGGGCATACTTAGAGAAGCCCATGATTGCTCTTGCAGCTGCATTCTGCACGATCTGAAGTTTCTGAACATTTTTCAAAGGTAGCCCCATGTAGAGAGCGTTACAGTAGTTGAGCCTCGAGGTGATGAGGGCATGAGTGACTGTGAGCAGTGACTCCCGGTCCAAGTAGGGTCGCAACTGGTGCACAAGGCGAACCTGGGCGAACGCCCCCCTCGCCACAGTTCCTCACCTAGCCATTAAAACTAGATCTAGTTTTATGCTTTTTTAACTCTAGCACTTTCAGTGGATTTGCTCATGATTTCTCAAGCAGCCAGATAACAAAATTAGTCTTGCTTGCATTTTCCTTTCAGTTACTTCTTGAGCAAGGTAATAAAACAAAGTAACAGCAGGCTAATACAGATTTCAGTATTTAGGAACTTAGGCAGAACTGACTATAATTCCTTTCTGATTGTCAGTGTAAATTCCCAGAGTGTTTCAAATATGTCCTAAATAACAGTTGTCTTATCCAGCAGTATATATATTTTTTCTAGGTCTGTCTCTAGGCCTGGATAAACAGCAGATAAAATGTACTCTTTCCTCTTCAGCTCTGTATCTGTTATTGAAATAGATTCGATATTTGCTTTCTTTTAAGTAAAAAAGAAAAGCACATTTATACAAATTTTAGGTTTATTTTGCTGTTACAAATCTTGACAGATATCTTAGAATGGAATTCCTTTAGCTGCATATATATTTACTGGTTACAACTAAAACCCACTTTTTTCACTTAGAATTTCATAGTATCCATAATATATAACTTAGTGGATTCAGGCAAATCCACTAAGATAATATTATCTTTCTGGCCTGGAAATAAATTCTTATCCTCAGCCATATTGGCAGCTGTCTTGAGTTATTGATAAAAAATAATCAAGGTGTAATATATTTATGTACGTATGTATGAATGAACGAACAAATGAACAAACAAATGAATTGCAACAACACTAAATTACTTTACATTATAATATATATATATATATATATATATATATATATATGTGTGTGTGTGTGTGTGTGTGTGTGTGTGTGTGTGTGTGTGTGTGTGTGTGTGTGTGTGAATGATGAGGCAGCAGCCATCTCGATCACCGGAACATAGAAACTTTAATAAAACCACTTAGCTTTCGTTAGCGTGCTGCTAACTTCGTCAGAGTATTAAAATGCCATGGGAGACAATCACCTTTATAAAGCATTATTCAGTCTGCTCATTGCCCGCGTCATAGGGCCACACCCTTCCCTCCCCTCTGCGGCAAGCCTAATTGTGGGCTTGCTGATGCTGGCTAAAGGGGGATCCACCGCTTTTACTCGTGTCCGCTGCCTCTTTCCCTCCCCAAGGGAGGAGGTGGAGTTATGAGGCAATACTTCGGAGGTGTTTGGTATTACTTTCCCCCCCCCCCCATTATCGTTGTTACTTTCTATAGTGGTACATGTCTGCTCTTGCAATTTTTTTGCCCATGCCCTCGTCTTAGGTCTGCACTGTTCTAATCCCCCCTTGTCCCCTGTGTTGGCACTGCATTGTGCCCCTCCCCCTCTACCTCCATGTTGCTCCAGTATGTTCCCTTGCTTCCCGTTGGGGGTTGCTCTACCCTCATTTAGCTGGTTTCTATGCCCGGCCTGGGGAATTCTGTTAGGGGCTTTATCCAATCCTAATGACCTATCCCCTTTAAGTCGTTGCTGGTGCCTTAAAGCCTGGTATGCCGATGGCATATCAATAGGTCTATTTAAAGAATTTTCATTGGAGAACCAGGCTTCCTTTAGGAGGCGACCTCCCTTGGTTTCATCTCGCGCCAGAATCTCAGTTCCCTGGAAATCGAAGCCATGATCCTGCTCCTCCATGTTTATCCAAATCTGGGAACGCTGTTCATGACCTCGGACCGCCAATTTGTGTTCGTGTATACGAGTTCTCAATCTTTTTGCCGTTTCCCCCACATAGTGGTGTGCACAATTATTGCAGTTTATACGGTAAATTACCGAGGAGGACTCCTCCTTCACTAAGGTTTCCTTCGGGCGCATTACTGATTTTCTCAAAGTTTGATCTGGCTTATGCACTACTTTGACCCCGTGGGGTGCCAGTATGCGTGCGGCTGTTTCGGATACCCCTTGTATGTACGGGAGTACCCTCCACGCTGATGTTTCATTTGCGCTTTCAGTAGGTTGCCGGAGTCTGGGTGTGACGCACCGTTGGATAAAATCTCTCGAGTAGCCATGACGTATACAAGTTTGATAAAGATACGCTCGTTCTTTTTGTTTGGCTGCCCGTGTGCTACAGTGAGTTTTTATCCTATTAAATAATTAAAAAAATCAGTAATGCGCCCGAAGGAAACCTTAGTGAAGGAGGAGTCCTCCTCGGTAATTTACCGTATAAACTGCAATAATTGTGCACACCACTATGTGGGGGAAACGGCAAAAAGATTGAGAACTCGTATACACGAACACAAATTGGCGGTCCGACGTCATGAACAGCGTTCCCAGATTTGGATACACATGGAGGAGCAGGATCATGGCTTCGATTCCCAGGGAACTGAGATTCTGGCGCGAGATGAAACCAAGGGAGGTCGCCTCCTAAAGGAAGCCTGGTTCTCCAATGAAAATTCTTTAAATAGACATATTGATATGCCATCGGCATACCAGGCTTTAAGGCACCAGCAACGACTTAAAGGGGATAGGTCATTAGGATTGGATAAAGCCCCTAACAGAATTCCCCAGGCCGGGCATAGAAACCAGCTAAATGAGGGTAGAGCAACCCCCAACGGGAAGCAAGGGAACATACTGGAGCAACATGGAGGTAGAGGGGGAGGGGCACAATGCAGTGCCAACACAGGGGACAAGGGGGGATTAGAACAGTGCAGACCTAAGACGAGGGCATGGGCAAAAAAATTGCAAGAGCAGACATGTACCACTATAGAAAGTAACAACGATAATGGGGGGGGAAAAGTAATACCAAACACCTCCGAAGTATTGCCTCATAACTCCACCTCCTCCCTTGGGGAGGGAAAGAGGCAGCGGACATGAGTAAAAGCGGTGGATCCCCCTTTAGCCAGCATGAGCAAGCCCACAATTAGGCTTGCCGCAGAGGGGAGGGAAGGGTGTGGCCCTATGACGCGGGCAATGAGCAGACTGAATAATGCTTTATAAAGGTGATTGTCTCCCATGGCATTTTAATACTCTGACGAAGTTAGCAGCACGCTAACGAAAGCTAAGTGGTTTTATTAAAGTTTCTATGTTCTGGTGATCGAGATGGCTGCTGCCTCATCATTCACACACGTACCTGGAACTCGCATTTTTAGGACTATTCTTGATATATATATATATAAAATTATATATTATATTATATATAATATATATATACCGGGGTGATCCAACAGAAAAAAAAAACATATAGCCCTTCCCTGGTACAAAGCTGAAGGCCAGAACAAGGCCGAGATAGCGCTATCCTAGTCTCCCTTAATTTTAAAATTCAGCAAAAAACATGTGACATATATTTATATATATATACAATTAAAAGATATATATATATATCACATGGTTTTGCTGAATTTTTAAAATTAAGGGAGACTAGGAAAACACTATTTTAAATTGTAATGGCTTATTAAAATTGTCACATTAAAACTACTGCTTAATGAAGAGATCTAAATTAAAGTCTCTCTAGACTCAAAAAAAAATACATGCAGTGGAGACCTTCCCTTGGCAAGTGATTCTGTGTTAAGTAGCAACTTTTAAATAAATACAAAAATCTGACAATTTTTGCCAAACTTGAAAACAGTTTGAAATGTTTAATGTTAAATGTTTGCCTAGTGTGGATGACTCCAATGGACTAATTTACAGAATACTGTCTGTTTCTACGAAAGAACATATTGACTTCCTACATGGTAAAACAGTTGATTTTCTTATAGAATACAATCTGAATCAGTTACCAGGACCAGAGTTTGGGTCCTCCAAGGTTTTGGACTCATGCTGGAACTCATTCTCAGGAAAAGTCTCTATGTGCTTTGGGTTGTTCTGTGTGTGGTTTTTTTTTTACTGCATATCACGGGTGCCAAACTCAAGGTCCATGGGTAGGATCTAGCCTATGGGTTGCTTTGATCTGACCAATGGGGATATCCTAGAAACAGGAAACGACAGGCCGGTGTTGCCTCAAAAATGGAGTTCAGGAGATCTGTGCATGGTCCTCGCAAGCTCTGTTTTGGCTTCTGCTGCCCTCTGCCAGCCAAAATAGAACCCAGGGAACTGCATCCCTCCCCCCAATGCCATTTTAATGGCAACAGGAGGCCATCATAGCTGAAAACAGCTCAGGAGCCCATTTTCGGTGGCCACCACAGACCACCACAGACTCCCCCCCTACACAAGTGACATCAAGTTAACCACACCCACACTAGCTACACCCACACTGGCCCCAAAGGTCAAATACAACCCTGATGAGGCCCCCAATAAAATTGAGTTTGACACCCCTGCTGTATATGGTAGCAGTTGTATGTAGCTTTTAAGATGTAGATTGTGGTGTTTCTGGCTGGCTATTAAGTCATCTTGTGCTGCCAAGCCCCCACCTCTTAAGTACTTGATAAGTAGGGCATAAATCAGCACTTCTTTTCATTGATGATGGCTTGTTTCCCTGGGTCCGTCCCCCCCCCCCCACAGGTTTTTGTGCCTGCTTGTTCAACAATCTTAGTGGCTGCAAAATCGAACGTATGTCCTTGTTCCTTGAAATGTGAATTTGAGTCTCCTTATCTGACCACTCATTTATGTTCCTGCAATCTGGTGGCTAGCTTTCTTCCTGTCTGTCTTATGTAGTCACAAGGCAATCCATGCAGAGGACCTAGTAGATTATATTGGAAGTATCTCCACCTCCAAATGAACTTTGCAGTACGTAACTTTGCACAGGGTGGTAGGGTGTGCCCAGTGAAGGGCTACCAAAATTTTTACTACCACACTGTGGACGTGCCTTATGCAGGATGCCCTGCATTTTCTTTAAACATCTTCCAGTGCAAATTGGGAGGTCCATTTTCGCTACCCTGCTGCATTCCACCACCACCATCCGGGCAGCATCCCACCCCTGAGTGTGCCACACATTAGTTGGTCTTGCGCTTGTTTCTTGCTTTCTGCTTGCTTCCCCACCGTGTTGCACAGACATCTTGTAACAAATGATTGTGGGTATCCATTGTTCCTGAATTGTTCATGTAGGTACCCCTCCAGCTGTTTGGCTTCCAGGGTGCTACAGTGGGTTCTCATCCTGCCGTTCAGTGTTCTGATGAAACTCTTTTTGTGTGACAGTGTGACAATGGATGGTTTTCATGAACAATTTTGCATTTATTCAAACCAGAGTTGTTTTATTTGCTTTGCTTTAGCAAAGATATTTTCCTGGTTAAGAGATTGCTGCTAATTTAGATGACAGCATCTAAGATTCTTAGAGGACACAGATCCAAACCTTTCAGCTTTGATAGGACATTAATATGAGATTTCATTGCAAAATGCCTGCCCCAAGACATCAAATAATAGGCTGTAATCATGGTGTATTGTAAGTAGATATACTGCATGTGTTTTGCAAAGTGATCTCTTACTGTAATGATTGTGGTGGCATTTGTCCGTTTTCCATTTCTATTTTCTATCAATAGCACTTGACTAAAAGAACAGCAATTAAATCAATGGAACATTTTTTGGCCTTCTTAGCACCCTATTTTTTAGTTTGAGAATGGCATCACTGCTCACAAAATTATATAATTCAACTTGCTGGAAGAGATGTAGTGTCTCCCCCCCCCTTTTTTTTTTTTTTGAAAAGCAACATTTTAAAAGAAAATACCTCAAGTGTAGATGAGAAAAGGCCATCTAAATCTCTGCCAGCTTGCTGCTGGTCACTATGGACCATGAGCTAGATAAATCAATGATTTGATCTGACAAAAGGCAGATTCCTGTCCTTGTGGCAGATCATATAATGGTGCCAAAAGATATTGTAGTATTGAGAGAGAAGGACAACAACAAAGAGAAAAATTTAGACTTCTTAGCCTTTTTCAGTCAAGAGATTCAATAATAACTGGAGAGGAGGTGTGGACAGCATCGTGACAAGGTAAACATTTCTCCTTGGGAGCTCCCAAGGAAATGTTGATATCCCAGCTGATGCGGGGAGGTGTCTTCATTTGATCTAAGCTGTCCTGGAGGTATGGTGAACAAGAGATGCATGGGGTGACATGAATAGGAAAATGGCAATTTCCCTTGGGCATCAGCTGAAGCCACTCAAACCAGCAGCTGGGAAGATGGCCAATAGAGCTCTTATAAGTTGTATCTATATCTATATCATCTCCATCTCCATCGCTATCTCTCTCTCTCATTTATCTATATCTATCTATATCTATCTATATTTTTATCATCTATATCATTATGTTTGACTGGTGTGTATGTTGTTAGATTGGATTTAGGGTTTTTTGTAGGGGGTTATTTTAGTTAGGGTTTAATATAGGATTTTATAACTATAATACAGTATTTGACTTCTTTTTATTATTGTATTACTATATTGTTTTTATTGTGGTAAGATGCCCTGAGTCCTATGGGATTGGGCAGCATAGAAGTTAAATAAATTAAATTAAATAATTAAATTAAATAATTAAATTAAATAATTAAACTAAACTAAAGTCACATGATTGTCAAGCCACTCCTACCTGGTCACATGGCTGGCCAGCCACACCCACAAAATAACCCATGCCCACTGTGTGGCAGTAAAACCTTTGGCAGCCCATTACTGGCTGTCTCCATTTTTCCATGTCTAAAAATTGTATCAACTTGCCAGGTATTTAGATTCAATTCCCTTCTGTTTTCCCAAAGCAATAAAAAATCTGTGTCTCTATGAAAACCTTATCTTTTTCACTTCTAGTTCTTCTTGGACCAAATTTATCTTCTTCAGACACGGCTTGTATATCTATGAGATCAAATGATAGAATGGCATTTACCTGATTCAATCATATAGTGTTGTTTTTTTAACCAGTCCACAGGCAAATGTACGCAGATGGAATAATATCAGATACGCTGGTGAATCAATAAAAGGTGATTGATTGATTATATGCCACCAAGATAGATATTCTCCATAATGATCTATTCTTAACCTATTGTTCCAAAGTTGTACTCATTGCTGGATAGTTTGCCAACCAACTCTCATTAGTTATCAAATGACATAAAATGTATAGACACTTCTAGTTATACTCAACCACTTTTTCACTTTTCTGTCAAGCAATCATAAAATTCATGAGATGTAGAGATAATTGATTCAGCAATCTATTAAGCTAGAAATGGAGGCAAATCTATCATAACTGAGCTAAGTTGTTCAAGCAGAGGATTGCATTAATATTTATATCTCTGAATGGGTAGATTGAGTCATAGTGGGGCAATTAGCTCCAGCAGCACAAAAAGTTGCTATAGCTGTAAAGCTAATACTGTCTATGAAACAGTATTATCTAGGTGAATTTCAAATACACAATTTTGTAAGTTACAAATACACAATTCTGCAAGTTACAACAAAGAAGCAACTTAAATGCATATAGTATGTGTTATTTGGAAAATCTGCCACATTATCAAATTGTAGAAACATAGAAACATATATGTCTGACGGCAGAAAAAGACCTCATGGTCCATCTAGTCTGCCCTTATACTATTTTCTGTATTTTATCTTAGGATATATGTTTAAATTCAGTTACTGTGGATTTATCTACCACGTCTGCTGGAAGTTGGTTCCAAGCATTTACAGTGATCCCCCGCTCGTTGCGAGGGTTCCGTTCCAGGAGCCCCCGCAACGAGCGGGTTTTCGCGAAGTAGCGATGCGGAAGTAAAAACACCGTCTGCGCATGTGCAGACGGTGTTTTTACTCCCACAGCGCTAGCGAGGAGCCGAAGATTGGGGGCGGGGCGGCTGTTTGCCGCCGGCATGGAGGGCTTCCTAGCAGCCCCCCAAACCCGGGTTGGGGGTCCGGGGGGCGCTTGGTATCGCCGGTTTTGAGCTGAGTCCGGAAGCGAATTCGCTTCCGGACTCAGCTCAAAACCGCCGATAGCAAGCGGCAAGGAACGCCTTGTCTCGGCGCTTTCGAGCTGTCAGCTCGTAAGCGCCGAGACAAGCCGTTCCTTGCCGCTTGGTATCGGCGGTTTTGAGCTCAAAACCGCCGGTTTTCAGCTCAAAACCGCCGATAGCAAGCGGCAAGGAACGGCTTGTCTCGGCGCTTTCGAGCTGTCAGCTCGAAAGCGCCGAGACAAGCCGTTCCTTGCCGCTTGGTATCGGCGGTTTTGAGCTCAAAACCGCCGGTTTTCAGCTCAAAACCGCCGATAGCAAGCGGCAAGGAACGCCTTGTCTCGGCGCTTTCGAGCTGTCAGCTCGAAAGCGCCGAGACAAGCCGTTCCTTGCCGCTTGGTATCGGCGGTTTTGAGCTCAAAACCGGCGGTTTTGAGCTCAAAACCGCCGATAGCAAGCGGCAAGGAACGCCTTGTCTCGGCGCTTTCGAGCTGTCAGCTCGAAAGCGCCGAGACAAGGCGTTCCTTGCCGCTTGCTATCGGCGGTTTTGAGCTCAAAACCGCCGGTTTTGAGCTCAAAACCGGCGATACCAAGCGGCAAGGAACGGCTTGTCTCGGCGCTTTCGAGCTGACAGCTCGAAAGCGCCGAGACAAGGCGTTCCTTGCCGCTTGCTATCGGCGGTTTTGAGCTAAATCCGGGAGCGAATTCGCTCCCGGATTTAGCTCAAAAGCGGCGAGAATGAACGGCGTGGGCGGGCGAAGGGCGGGCGGCAGCGAGGAGTTTGCGTGGGCGGTGGGGAAACTCCTCGCTGACGCCAGCAAGAGGGGGAAGACCCAGGGAAGCCGCTGCCATCTACGCATGCGTGCCCGGCACGCATGCGTAGATGGTATTTTTGACTTCCGGGTTGAAAAATAGCGAAGTACCCTGTTCGCAATGGTTGGGGACGCAATAAACGGGGGATCACTGTACTGCTCTTTCAGGAAAATAATATTTTTTCATGTTGCTTTTGATCTTTCCCCCAACTAACTTCAGATTGTGTCCCCTTGTTCTTGTGTTCACTTTCCTATTAAAAACACTTCCCTCCTGGACCTTATTTAACCCTTTAATATATTTAAATGTTTCAATCACGTCCCCCCTTTTCCTTGTGTCTTCCAGACTATACAGATTGAGTTCATTAAGTCTTTCCTGATAAGTTTTATGCTTAAGACCTTCCACCATTCTTGTAGCCCGTCTTTGGACCCATTCAATTTTGTCAATATCTTTTTGTAGGTGAGGTCTCAGGTACTGAACACAGTATTCCAAATGTGGTCTCACCAGCATTCTATATAGCGGGATCATAATCTCCACTGAGATTATGTATTGTATGTATTGTATCTATATTGAGTCAGTTGCCCAACATTTAAAAAAAAAAAAACCCTACAAAATATCAATACAGTGGTACCTCGAGATACGAGTTTAATTCGTTCCGGACCTGGACTCTTAAGTCGAGCAGCTCTTATCTCGAACGACTTTTCCCCATAGGAATTAATGTAAATAATTTTAATTGGTTCCAGCCCTCAAAAAACTCACAAAGTTAGTCTAAATTATGCAGAAAGACATGTTTTTAATGAAGAAATGTACATGTACATATAAATGAATAATGAAGTTTCTTTCACTTAACTTGTAAACTTTCTTAAACTTTTAAATTTACATATGTTCAACTTCTCTGCCACCCAATCCTGTAGGACAGAGGTCCCCAACCCTTTTTGCACCAGGGACCGGCTTTAAGCGATCAAGAGAGGAATGGGTGAATGAATGGACGGAGGGTGGGAAGGAAGGAAGGAAAGAGGGAAGGGACAGGAACAGAGGAAGGAAGCAAGGAAACTTATGAAAGGGGAGAGTAAGAGAGGAATGAGTGAAGGGAGGGAGGGAGGGAAGAAGGTGGGAAGGAGAAAGAAAAGAAGAAATAGAGGAAGGGAAGGTAAAAGAGAGAAAGAAAAAGAGCAAGAAAGAAAGAAAGAAAGAAAGAAAGAAAGAAAGAAAGAAAGGGGGAAGGGACAGGAACAGAGGAAGGAAGCAAGGAAACTTATGAAAGGGGAGAGTAAGAGAGGAATGAGTGAAGGGAGGGAGGGAAGAAGGTGGGAAGGAGAAAGAAAAGAAGAAATAGAGGAAGGGAAGGTAAAAGAGAGAAAGAAAAAGAGCAAGAAAGAAAGCTGCAAGCACCCCCCCGAGCCCCCCAGGCCGGCTGCAACCTTTTAAAACACGCGCGCCGCTTCGCAGCTGTCTCCTGAAGCCGAACGCGGAAGTTAGCGTTTGGCTTCAGGAGACAGCTCCTTGGCGCTTGTATCTCGAATTTGGGCTTGTAAGTAGAACAAAAATATCTCTCCCCTCCCAGCTCTTATCTCGAGTTGCTCTTAAGTAGAGCAGCTTTTATGTCGGGGTTCCACTGTACAGTGAAAGTGTAACAATTTACTAATTTATATTGATGATGAGCTAGGGCAACAGCTCACATGCCAGCAGATATGGCTCCCTGTGGCACCTGTGCCATAGATTCACCATCACTGGCCTACAGCTTGGTGAGATTCAGACTGCCAAATTGCAGGCAGACAGCAGACAACAGAAGTAGCCTGAAGTATTGAATTCTAACCACTATGCCACCATGGGATGGGATTATTATTATTATTATTATTATTATTATTATTATTATTATTATTATTATTATTTATTAGATTTGTGTGCCGCCCCTCTCCATAGACTCGGGGCGGCTCACAACACAATAAAAACAGTTTATAACAAATCTAATAATTTACAATATAAAATATTAAAAACCCCATTATTAAACAGACATACACACAAGCATACCATACATAAATTGTATAGGCCCGGGGGAGATATCTCAGTTCCCCCATGCCTGACGACAAAGGTGGGTTTTAAGGAGTTTGCGAAAGGCGAGGAGGGTAGGGGCAGTTCTAATCTCTGCGGGGAGCTGTTTCCAGAGAGTCGGGGCCACCACAGAGAAGGCTCTTCCCCTGGGGCCCGCCAACCGACATTGTTTAGTTGACAGGACCCGGAGAAGGCCCACTCTGTGGGACCTAATCGGTCGCTGGGATTTGTGCAGCAGAAGGTGGTCTCGGAGATAGCCTGAAGTATTGAATTCTAACCACTATGCCACCATGGTATGGGATTAGGTGGTAATATAAATCCCCATATGTTTTTATAGTATTCTTTTTGTATTGTATATCCTATTGTATATAGGATCACATGCCTTCTATCAACTCCCTACACAAGGAAGAAAACTACCAACAATTTCAATGCTTTAAAGTGATCCCTTACTGCCACTTGTTCAAGAAAAGGCATTTGTGACATAATTGTGAAATAGCTTATTTGAGAGCAGTTGATGTCAGGAAGAAAGAGACAAAGATAAGCAGAAAAGATCAGCACACAAAAACATCACTGAATTACTTCCTTTTTTGTTGTCAGAATAAAAGAATGAGGAGGAAGGCTCTGAATGAAGCAAAGAGAAATATTAGATTTATTGAATAAGTAAATTGTTTGAACTGTTCTGATGGAAATCCATTCAGGCATACTGAATCTATGTGATTGTTATTTGTAAAGATGCCAAGAATTGCTTGACTCTGGAGAAGAAATATCTTCTTGGATATCAGATCTCAGAGTACCAAGAACCCCACAATAAAGGTCTCCAGATTTTCCTTCCTGTTTGGGCTAAAAAGAATGAACAAGAACTTTCTGACTGTGAGAGCGATCAACCAGTGGAACGGCTTGCCCGCAGAGGTGGTGAACACTCCAACACTAGTGACCTTCAAGAAAAAACTGGATTGATATTGGACTAGCGGGATGTATGATCTCCTGCACCAGTAGAAGGTTGGAATAGATGACCTGCAAAGTCCCTTCCAACTCTCATAATAAATAAATATAAAATATAAATAAATAAATAAAAACATATGTACTGATAACCTTTCTAAATGCATTATACGCACACAGATTTTTTTTCTCCTTGTCCACTTTGGTGTTTATCCTTGTTATGTCTAACAAGGCTGGACAAACTATGAGATTGCTCAGGCAATCTCACACTACTCACAAGAGCCTACAAAACTTTTGCCAGACCCATCCTAGACTACTGCTCATCTGTCTGGAACCCTTGAAAATGTCCAAAGATATTTCACCAGAAGAGCCCTTCACTCCTCCACTCGAAACAGAATACCCTACGAAAATAGACTAACAATCCTGAGCATAGAAAGCCTAGAACTACGGCGCCTAAAACACAATTTGAGTATTGCCCACAAGATCATATGCTGCAATGTCCTACCGGTCAATGACTACTTCAGCTTCAACCGCAACAACACAAGAGCACGCAGCACATTCAAACTTAATACGAACCGCTCCAAACTTGACTGTAAAAAATATGATTTCAACAATCGAGTTATCGTGTGGAACTCATTACCGGACTCAATTGTGTCAACCCCTAACCCCCAACATTTCTCCCTTAGACTCTCCACGATTGACCTCTCCAGGTTCCTAAGAGGCCAGTAAAGGGCGTACATAAGTGCACTGGTGTGCCTTTCGTCCCCTGTCGAATTGTCTTTCCTTTCTCTAACTTATCATATATATTTTCTTTCTTTCATATATTCTCTCCTCTAAGTTCACTTTTACCCTTATATATATTACTACATGTCTATTTTTCTTCTTATGTATTTGTGTATTGGACAAATGAATAAATAAATAAAATAAAATAAATAATGTGATCCTTAATCTAATTTCATGAAGACTTTTGCCCTAATTTAGAACCACTTCAAGTTGTACTTGTAGAATACCTCGTGCACCTTATGAACATTTAATTTTCCCCCTTGACAAATGCATTTTTCTTTGTGTTGCTTTCAAAATCAACCCCATGTTTTTATTAGAACCATTACTGATTCCGATAACTCTTCAGTAGGCAGCGAAAAATTACAGAGCAAATAACTATATTATAAGTACTGTCAAACCGCCAGAATTGATTAGTGTACATTTAATGGCAGTGTGTATTTGATGCGCTAATTTAATAGAGTTTTCAGTCTGGAAATAAGAAGGCATAGTTGCCATTATTATATTGTCTTATTAGTCTTCTCGAAAAACTACTTTTTCATTCTTGTGCCAGGTGAGCACCCAGATAATGCATTATTGAAGATAATAATTTAGGAGACACTCTACCTGGATGACACCTGGATTCTTACTCTGATTCTAGGGAAAAATGAGTAAAAAATGCAAGGGTCTTTGACAGTCAAATGTGGATATAATAAATGAGCACTCAGGAAGTGGAAGGAAGATATTGCTATGTAGAGCATGACCATACTAATTCATACAAAGAATATTTTTTCCTTATTTCTGAGTCTGTGTCTAAAAAGCTACCAATGTATCCTTTAGGAATATAATACAGTACAGACCTTATTGTCGCTGATGAGAAGTATTCCACTACAAGGAATACACATATGTACACATATGTCAACACTAATAATATAGAAATATACATTGCATTAATTAGATTCATTTAATGACTGTTCATAAGCACTGGAAAAATGTACTTATGACAAGTCCATGCATTTCCAAGCTATTAACAGGCACATGTTGACAATGGTTATAACATGTTAGAATCATGTGACCACTATTTGTAGTCTTCCAAAAAAAGGTATGACAAAGTCAACGAGAGAAACTGAATTCACTTAACAACTAAGCAATTCATTTAAAGACCAGAGTAAATAAGGTTGTAAAATTGAGCATAACAGAAACACAACATAGTTTAATGACCACATGATTTAATACCAGAAGTTCCAATTATGGTCATAAGTCAAAGACTACCAATATAGACAATAGGATCCAAAGTTTGTCTTTATTTGTGCATGGAAAATTGTGAATGGTAGAAGACTGTTCTAGCAGCAATTGTAGGATTCTATACCTTATAGCACATGATTTATGGTAGAGAAATTGAATTTTTCCATGTAACAGATGTAATTAGTTAAGTGGTTCATGACACAGGTATCCGATATGTCTAAAATATGCAAACTAAATGAAGCAAATTTATATATATGTATCACATATTTTTGCTGAATATTTAAAATTAAGGGAGACTAGGATAGCGCTATTTCGGCCTTGTTCTGGCCCCATCAGCTAGCCATACCCTTACTGGGATTTGATCCTGTGGCTTCTGCCTTGTAAAGCAAAGAATTAACCTCTAGGCCACCAGATCTGATCCCTTCAGCTTTGTACCAGGGAGGGGCTATATGTTTTTTCTGTTGGATCACCCTGGTATATTAAAAGATATGTGTGTGTGTGTGTGTGTGTGTGTGTGTGTGTGTGTGTGTGTGTGTCACATGTTTTTTGCTGAATTTGAAAATTAAGGGAGACTAGGATAGATCTATTTTGGCTTTAGTTTGGCCTCATCAGCTCTCTCTCTATATATATATATATATATGGGAGGGAGAGGGAGAGAGAGAGATTCTGTGTAGGAAAGAGGGATCTTTCAAGGGGAGTCTTCAGCAGGCAAAGATTTATCTTATGATCTTTCTCTGCTTTATTCATAATGTAGAAAAATTAGCTTACATACATGAACAAATTTCTCTTCTCCTTCATTATTCATCCTTCAAAGATTTCAAAATCAAATCTGGCATATAACAAAAAGTGGTAAATTTACTCTAAATCATGTATGGATAATGCAGCATACAGTTTGCCACAACAAGGCCTGTTAGTATATGCTCTAATATATGTAGAGCAGAGGGAATATATGTTATCAAGATATAGAGAACTTATTTTGTTGAACAGAAAAAAAAAAGATGAACATAGCAAGGCTGCTCAGACCAAAGGAATATTACGTCCACCACCCAATTTCCTACAATAGTTAATCAGATGTCCCTGGGCAACCAATATACAAGATGTTAGGGCTTATTTTATTCTTGTTCCCTAGCAACTGATTCAAAAGCCTGCTGCCCTTGATCTTGGATGTGGCATTTTGCAATTAGGGTTAATAACCCTTTGCATTCATTAATGGAGCGATCTTATGCATTTAGCTATTTCATTAGCTGAATACACCTTTTTTTAATTACTGCAGGGGTCACATTATGGCAATCCAATCAATTTGATTTATAAACTATTATTTATGCATTACTTTTTAACCCAGCCACTTATGACTTAATAAACCATGTTTAAACAAACTGTGGTTTAATCCAATGTGCATTGTGCTCAGAATAATGTATTCTTAAATTAATCATCTAATGCTCTTTTAAAATTACAGTAGATTAGTAATTATTGCTGCAACTACATATTTTAAATATTCAGAGTTTAGAATTTATACAAACAAGACAATGGTCTCTACTTTCAATAATAAACAAAATAAGTTTTTTCCTTTAAGTGAGGCTTGCATGAAGTAGTTCTGTAATGAAACAAAAATTTATCTGGCATTCTATTAATTTACTACACAGAGAAAATGTTTTGAAATGAGAGTCAAACCTGTTGTAAAGATAGAATGGATTTTGCCAGATATGAATTCAAATTCATATCTTGGTTCAGGTCAATACATGTAGTTGTTGACTTACAACAATTCATTTAGTGACTATTCGAAGTTATAATAGCACTGAAAAAAGTGATTATGACCATTGTAAGATCTCCATTGTCATGTGATCGAAATTCAGAGGCTTTGGCAACTGACTCTTATTTCTGATGCTTGCAATATTCTGGAGAGTGTGGAAACTTGTTGCATGAAGCAAAAAATCTTCAAAGAAAAACAAGAAAGTCTAATTGGCTCTTGAAAAAAAGCACCTTTAGTACTTCTGGAGCTCATGTGATGACCTTTTGTAATTTTCTGACCAGGAAGGTCAAAGATTCACTTAACAACTGCATTACTAAATTAACAACTGAATGATTCACAACTGTGGTAAGAAAGGTTGCAAAATGGAACAAGATTCACTTAACAACCATTCCACTTATCAACAGAAATGGCTTTGGGTACACCACTGTTAATAAGAACGTGATTAGATAGGGTGCTCCTTATTTTGACCACTTGTCTTTTTGACAGGATCACATTTATTCAATCATGTAGGGGTCCAGAGATGCCATGGGATTTCAGGTTCAGATGTAGTTTATCATGAACCACTGAGTCGAAGGCTTTACAGAAGTCTATATAAATTGCATCTATTGTTTTGCCCTGGTCAAATTTTGAGGTCCATATGTTTTTGCAGTGTAGTAGTTGTAGACTGCAGGATATTTTTTTCCTGAAACTGAATTGCTTGTTTGAAAATAGGTTGTTAGTTTCTAGTTGGAAGATAATAGATTGGTTTATGATTGATTCCATGACCTTTCATGTGACACAGCATAGAGAGATTGGTCTGTAGCTTTCTACTAGACTGGGACCTTCCTTTTGGAAGATGGGGATGCCCATGGCTAGTGACCACAGGTTTGGTAGGGAACTGGTCCTGAAGGATTTTTCAAAGATTATTTAGTGCTTCAGCTATGGCTGTTTTGTAATATTTTATATTTTTTGTAATATTTGTAATAAAATGATATAATATTGTGATTCAAAGAAAATTCAAGTTAGTAGCTTGTTTGCTTTATTTGCCAGATAATTCATGTGCAGACCAAACCCACCACAGCTCTGTGAATGAAAAAAAGTATCATGAAATGTCACGTGATGGCAATGCGACACAGAGAGATTGACACCCGTGATTTATAAGGAAAGATTTTGGCAATTCTTTCTCTCAGTTTGGATACAAGCTTATTCATAATATGAATTGGTGATTCATAGCAATGTTCAAAACTATGCTTAAAAGTCTATCCCTAATACAATCACGTTCTCCACTGAGATTTAAAATTGGCAGAAAGAATGAAATTAAAGACTACAATGGATCATTTAACATGGAACAAAGGGATAAAATCACCTGCTAAAAGTCTAAAACCAGCCAATCACTTACACCAAGCCTAAAAATATTCAGATTAATTGACAAAGACATTAAATGCTTTAATTGAAATAAAACATTTAAAGATATTGAAATATTAAATGGTCCAAAAGATCAAACAAGTCTTTGAAGATTAGAGAAAAGTTGTAAGAGTCCAGGAAAATTCTTCTCAACCTTTCACAATTTATAGATATTCATAGAGTGATTCTGTGCACATTGAGACAATTTAGAAGTACCAACCACATTTAAATTCATTTTTTTCTTAGTAGCATGAGTAGAAGTGACAGCTCAAGGTGTAAATTATGACAATTCAGAGTACAGTAGGTATACAGTGTTTTTATCTTTCATTCTGATTTTTCTCAACTAGCTTATATGTTTGCCTTCTTAAGTCATCTTCTATATTTAATGATAAGGATTTATGATAGTATTCACAGTGTTTTAATATGATTGTTCTTCAAATGTGAAATTGCATCTGCTCCAATTAGCCACACTGCAATAAAAGAAAAAAAATTAGCCACAGTGCAATGTATTGATATAATCCATTACCTTGGATTCATAATTCATCACATTTAAAGTAGTTGTATTTCAAAATATGGCTCCTTTTATTCATGCAAATGAATCAAAGAAAAGCACAGCTCATTCCTGAAAAGGAAAGAAAATTATTTATTGACTTAGAATCAACGGTTTCCATATAACAAAGAAAATGGAATGACCTTTGTAGAAAAAAAGGAAATTTAAAATAATGTTGAATTCCTAACATAGATAATGTTATTGGTTATTAGTTTCATCAACTTGAAAGTGCAGAAAAGAGCAACTAAGATGATTAAAGGACTGGAGACTAAACTTACTTACTTACTTACTTACTTACTTACTTAGTTACTTACTTACTTACTTACTTACTTACTTACTTACTGTTGTGGTTCAGCCTGAGTCAGATGAAAGACCAGCTGCGTCTCTGCTGGCTCCATGCCCAGGGGAGGATGAGAGCGGAGAGGAAAGTGACGAGGAAGAAAGGCCTGGGAGCCCTGGGGAGGGGCTCTCTCAAGCCAGTAGCTTGGATTCTCTAGAGTCTCTGGAGTCATTGGATGACGAGGCACAAGCTATCATTAGATCAAAGGAGGAATCAATTGAAGAAATATTATCAGCGTTGAATGAGGAACACCAGGGGTTTGGGTGTGGTCCTCATTAGCAGGGAAGGGTTTATAAGGCAGGCAAACCCTTTCGGCAGTGTGGAGTGTTATCAGAGTGGAGTTGCTGTTATCTGCATTGTCTCAGCGTTTCTGTTCCTGGCTCGTGGCCCAGCAGTCTTGAAGACCCGTGGGAGGTGTATATCTGTTATCTCAACAGCATCGTCTTAGCATTAAGGATCCTGTGTTTCTGTACGAACAATTGCCTTCATGTATCCATTTGGAGTTCCAGTGGTTTCCTGATTTGTAAAGACATTTTCTGTTGGCTTCTTTTCTCTTTACCATTATAAAACTGTGTTTGGACTCTACCGGTGTGTCTGGTTTATCTTTTTGGGTTGGTCATAGCTTCAGGAGTGACCCAGACAGAACACTTACTTACTTACTTACTTACTTACTTACTTACTTACTTACTTACTTACTTACTTACTTACTTACTACTGTTGTAAGCCGCTCAGGGCGGCTTACAACAGTATAAAAATTACAAATAACAGCAGCATGAAGAATAGTTGCAGAAATTGATATTGCTAGTCTAGAAAAAAAGAAGGACTACGGGTAACATGGTAGTAGTATTCCAGTATTTGAGGGAGTGCCACAAAGAAATGGGGGTCAAAGCACCAGAAGACAAGATAAGAAACAATGGTTGAAAACTCACAAAGGAGAGAAGCAAATTAGAATTAAGGAGAAACTTCTTAACAGTGAGAACAATTAACCAGTGAAATAGATATTTTTCAGAAGTTCTGGAAGGTTTTTAAGAAGAAACTGGATAGTCACTTGTTTGAAATGGTCTCTTGCTTCAGAAGAGGGTTGTACTAGAAGACTTCCAAGATCTCTTCCAGTTCTACTGCATTCTGATTGATTGATTGATTGATTGATTGATTGATTGATTGATTGATTGATCAAGATTGGCTGTTATGTTGACAGCTCCAAGAAAGTCCACCTTTCTCCAGGAGCCAGTCATGCAGACACAAACAGTTTCCTTCAATTAGCTAATTACACTAATGAATACAATTTGATTGTTTTAACTAACTGGAATGTGGTGAGTAGTTAACCAGATTAGTATAGGAAGGGATGTCTTTTTATCCATGCTTATTCAATTGAGAGATGGAAAGTGCCAGCAGCAAAGTGGACTGCTTTACTAATTCCTTCAATGAAAGGGAAATTGAAGCCTTTTTACTGCCTAACAATTATTGAAGAGTGCTGATTAAGCAAACTATCTTTTCTATATCTACAATTACTAAGTATGGAGAAAGGAAGAAGAAGAGTTGACATTGTGGGAAGAAATATCCATCTAGTTCAGTTCCAAGCTAGGAGAAAGACCTTGGAAACCTGGAAGCTGATTGGAAAAAATGGTTTATTAATGAACCAGAACCATATGGTTCAAAATGACAAAAATGACAGCTGACAAAATTGTCACGCTGTATATTGACAGCCCCTCAGAGACATTTAGTAATGAAACAGTTAACTAATGTGTGCCTTATTAGATCCTCCTATTATGATGCAATATCCTGCCAATCTCACTCAACTTCCTCCTTCTTCACTCCTCCATCCTCTTCTCCTACATGAATCTCCATGATGTAAGACTTATATGTTATGTTGTCCCTCGAGACAGTCTTTTATTTGTTTATTTCTGTTTTTAAAATAAATATATCTTGTTTGAACAGATGACTAAGGCTTTTATCCATCGACCTCTGCGGGGTTAAGGTCCTCAAACCGCGACAAAAATGGAGTTGAGAGCAAGATTTTTAAAAATATACTTTGTTTGGGCTTTGCAATTGAACTTCTTGTTCCTATGCAAAAACATGTATTCTATTGGCTCTTATCATATTCCTATGGAGTCATGTAGGGGTTAGCTAGAGATCATAGCAGGCTCTATAGGCAAAAGAGGAAATGCAAATCCTAAGTGTTTGTCTCAAGTAATCTAGTTTACCTCTGGTTTATCTGAATTCCCAAGCTGGATATAAATAAATAAAATAAAAGATGACTTTAATTTGATTCACAAATGAAAAGGGAGGGAGGGAGGGCAGGAAGAACCTTCTCCTCTTTTCCTTCTGTTTTTAGATAACCCTAATTTGGAGATCAAGATTCTGACAGCATTATTCAAAGCAAAACTAAAAAGATGACCTGAATTTTACTTTAAGCAAGGATTCTATTTAAATTTTGTTTAAGCTAGCATAAGGCACAGATCTTAAATCTTGAGATTTTAGGCTTGGGATTCAGAGTATTTTTTTCTCAACATCTAATAGCTGAACATATTTTGATTCTTCTCTTGTAATTGGATCCATCCTTACTTTAGATATTCTAATACATTCCAAATAACATCAAAGCATCTCTCCCCCCCTCTCCCCCCTCTCTCTCCCTCCCCCCCTCCCTCCCTTCTCCCCCCCTCATTAATTTATGGCTAGCTTTACTAATGTTCCATGATTAGCCTCATTATTCCTGGGGTATAGCCACAAATGAGCCTCCTCCCAAGAGAACACTTTTCATTACAGGGAACTGCTTATTCATGCTATTATGACGCAGTACTTTGTTAAAGGAAATTGCTCAGGGATTGTAGTGTTTCTCCAATGGGAACAAACGGTTTGAAAATATTATTTGTTGAATGTTAAGCACCAGATTTCTGTTGAATATTGGTTATTAGAGGTTTGAAAGCTGTGCAACTTAGACATACCCTGCACATGTTTAAAAAAAGGGGTTTTCTGTAAAGGATGAAAAAAACCCTTGATGAATGGCCAGATCAATATTACTTGTTATTTGTAAACAAACCCAAAGCAATATTTGTTTCTAGTTCACTCTGCCACCCAAAGGAAGTCAAACAGGGTGGTATATGGTGTAAGGTAATGTTATTCATAATTCATATGAGCTGTGGTGGCACATTGGTTAGAATGCAGTATTTATTTATTTTTATTTATTTATTTATTTTGTCCAATACATAATACACATTGAAGAGAAAGATATGTAATAATATAAGTAAAGAAAAGAATAGAAGATAAGATATAAAAGTATAGGTGAACATATTTGAAAGGAAGAAAAGATAAATGAGATAAGGAGAGACAATTGGACAGGGGACGGAAGGCACACTGGTGCACTTATGCATGCCCCTTACTGACTTCTAAGGAACCTGGAGAGGTCAATCATGGATAGTCTAAGGGAAAAATGTTTGGGGTTAGGGGTTGACACTACTGAGTCGAGTAATGAGTTCCACGCTTCAACAATTCGGTTGCTGAAGTCATATTTTTTATAGTCAAGTTTGGAGCGGTTAATATTAAGTTTGAAACTGTTGCGTGCTCTTGTGTTGTTGCGATTGAAGCTGAAATAGTCATTGACAGGTAGAACGTTGCAGCATATGATCTTGTGGGCAATACTTAGATCGTGTTTTAGGCGATGTAGTTCTAAGCTTTCTAGACCTAGGATTGATAGTCTGCTTTCGTAGAGTATTCTGTTTCGAGTGGAGGAGTGAAGGGCTCTTCTGGTGAAGTATCTTTGGACATTTTCAAGGGTGTTGATGTCCGAGATGTAGTATGGGTTCCAGACAGATGAACTGTATTCAAGGATGGGTCTGGCAAAAGTTTTGTAGGCTCTGGTGAGTAGTGTGATATTGCCAGAGCAGAAGCTGCGTAGGATCAGGTTAACAACTCTAGAAGCCTTTTTGGTGATATTGTTGCAGTGGGCTTTGGCACTTAGGATCATTGATATTAGTATTCCAAGGTCTTTTACGGAGTGGGGGTTGGCTGTGAGATTTTGTTTATTCAGTTTATATATGAGGTTTGGATTGCAGACTAACTTTGCCCACTGTCAGGAATTTGATCCTGACTGGCTCAAGATGACTCAGCCATCCATCCTTCTGAGGTCTGTAAAATGAGGACCCAGATTGTTGTGTCCTCTCTGGTATACTGCTGGACACTACTATTGCCCAGTATTCCTTTTGATAGGTGAACGGTGATATAGGCTTGAGAATTAAAAGAACATTATGCAACTCACATATCAAAAGTAGAGACCTTCATATTTCTAGGTTCTATCATATCTCAAGACCAAAAATGGTCACCTAACATCAAAAACATCATAAAAAAGCATAATAAAGAATGTTCTTTGTGTGCCAACTCAGGAAGCTCAAACTGCCCAAGGAGCTGCTGATATAGTTCTACAGAGGAATCCTTGAGTCTGTCATCTGTATTTCTATAACTGTCTGGTTTGGTTCTGCAACCCAACAAGACCGACACAGAATTCAGAGTATAATCAGAACTGCAGAAAAAACAATTGCTGCCAACCTGCCTTCATCAAGGACCTGTATACTGCACATGTCAAAAACAGGGTGGTGAAAATATTTACTGACCACTCACATCCTGGATACAAATTGTTTCAACTCAAAACACTGCACACCAAGACAACTAGACACAGGAACAGTTTTTCCCTGAATTCCACCACTCTACTAAACAAATAATTCCTTTTTACTAAGTCTGCACTTCTATTTCTACTAGTTTTTTTTCTCATCATTCTTATCACCCTTTTCCTCCCACTGAGGACTGTATGACTGTAACTTGTTGCTTGCATCCTAAGTTTTTTATTAATATTGATTGTTTCTTCATTGCTTATTTGACCCCTATGACAATCATTAAGTTTTGTACCTCATGATTCTTGACAAATCTATATTTTCTTTTATGTATACTGAGAGCATATGCACCAAGACAAATTCCTTGTGTGCCCAATCACACTTGCCCAAGAGAGAATTCTATCTATCTAATGATTACCAAGTTCTTTAAAAAGTTTAGATGGAGTTGAGAGGCCAGGGTCAGCCATGTGACACAAGATGAATTATTCCCACCATTGCCAATGTTGCTCTCCAAAAGATTAGCTGTTTCGAGAAAACCACATAGAGCCAACCAAGTGAGGAGGACAAAGTTGTACAGAAAACATATGTGGAATGAAGAAAGAGAATGTGGTCATAGGAGATAATGAACCAAACTCTATCAATTCCACTTTCCAGAAAATCAATTTCATTATTTATAGTTATATTATCTGCAGTTTCGTGATGCAAAGGATTGAAGTCCATATCTGTACATGCATCTCACTGTCTTCAAATATGTGCACTGTGCAGACACATTGGATATATTATGCTTGCACTTTTCTGAGCTCATAGATCATAAAAGATGTGCAAAAATGGAGAAGTAATTGTGCTCCAATGTGCACAGTAATTTGGAAATGGGAAATAAGATCATTTACATGCAGATCATGCAATAGGTTTACCTTGATTTTATTGTTAGGTGGTAAAATATTTTGTGAAAAGAATACATGAATGGATTTAAGACTGTGGTTATGATTTTAGGTAAGATGAATAACCTGATGTCCCTGAAAATAGCAATGTATATGGAGGAAACTAGAAATGCTAATGAAACTATAAAATTACAGAATTTATTTGGTGCTATTTTTTAAAAAAACATTCCCTGCTGAATCACTTAATCCACAGTGTAACCAATTAGTACAAAACCTGTACCTCCAAGTCATCTGCACATATTTTCTGTTAGATAACCATGCATACACACACACACACACACACACTTGTCCAGTCAGCGAAGCAGTGGAAGTGATGTGCCGGTGCCTGGAGGCTGTTGGGGTCTGGATGGGTGTCAACAGACTCAAGCTCAACCCGGATAAGACGGAGTGGCTGTGGGTTTTCCCTCCCAAGGACAATTCCATCTGTCCGTCCATCACCCTGGGGGGGGAGTCACTAACCCCCTCAGAGAGGGTTCGCAACTTGGGCGTCCTCCTAGATCCACAGCTCACATTAGAGAAACATCTTTCAGCTGTGGCGAGGGGGGCGTTTGCCC
This sequence comes from Erythrolamprus reginae, assembly GCF_031021105.1. Lineage (NCBI taxonomy): Eukaryota > Metazoa > Chordata > Lepidosauria > Squamata > Dipsadidae > Erythrolamprus > Erythrolamprus reginae. Next base: position 234,478,979 of record NC_091952.1, on the reverse strand, counting down.
AGGTTCGCCTGGTGCACCAGTTGCAGCCCTATTTGGACCGGGAGTCACTGCTCACAGTCACTCATGCCCTCATCACCTCAAGGCTTGACTACTGTAATGCTCTCTACATGGAGCTACCTTTGAAAAGTGTTCGGAAACTTCAGATCATGCAGAATGCAGCTGCGAGAGCCATCATGGGCTTTCCTAAATATGCCCATGTCACACCAACACTCCGCAGTCTGCATTGGTTGCCGATCAGTTTCCGGTCACAATTCAAAGTGTTGGTTATTACCTATAAAGCCCTTCATGGCACTGGACCAGAATATCTCCGGGACCGCCTTCTGCCGCACGAATCCCAGCGACCAGTTAGGTCCCACAGAGTTGGCCTTCTCTGGGTCCCGTCAACTAAACAATGTCGTTTGGCAGGACCCAGGGGAAGAGCCTTCTCTGTGGCGGCCCCGACCCTTTGGAACCAACTCCCCCCAGATATCAGAGTTGCCCCCACTCTCCTAGCCTTTCGTAAGCTCCTTAAAACCCACCTCTGTCGTCAGGCATGGGGGAATTGACATGTTCCCTCCACCCTAGGCTTATAAAATTTATGCATGGTACGCTAGTATGTATGATTGGTTTTAATTTGTGGTGTTTTTTTTAAATTAACTTAAATATTAGATTTGTTTTACATTGTACTGTTATTGCTGTGAGCCGCCCTGTTCTGTCTGGGTGCCCCCAGACTTCAACACCAACTGGAAAAAACAGCCAGACACGCTGGTAAAAGCAAAGGCACTTTATAGTTTGAAAAATAAACACAGAGAAAAACCTGTTCTTCCCAACAGGCAGGCTATGAGGCTTCACAGCAGAGTCCTGACGGCCAGACAATACAGCAGACTTCTTGCTGGCACACACACCACTGTAGAGAATAAGACCCACGCCTTTCCCCCCAAGGTTTCAGCCTTCAAGGCCACAAGCCAGAATCAGAGACGCCAAAGATCACAGCCAGGTCCCAGGACTCCCAAAGATAATACTCCACAATACAGCCTTTTCAGCCTTTCTGGGGAGAACCACACCCAAACCCAGCTGTTGCCTATTTAGGGCTGGAAATACCTGGCTAATTGTCCTCTTCGTTGTGCTGCTCTTCTCTGCCTGAGATCGATGATGGCTTGTGCATTTTCATCTAAGGACTCCAGGCTGCTTGCTGGGGAGAGCTCCACCCCGGGGAACTCAGGCTGTTCTCCCTCTCCCTCGGCCTGACATCCCTCCTTCCCGTCTTCCTGGGCCTCCTCCTCCGCCTGTTCCTCATCCTCCCCCTCTGAGCATGGAGCCTGCAGAGGTTCAGCCATTCCCTGAGGAGCCTCAGATGGAATCACAACACGCCCCGAGTCTGCGGAGAGGGGCAGCATACAAATCTGATTAAACTAAACTAAACTAAACACATACACACAAACACACAGAGGTGGCGATGAGATAAGCTTCATCTGTTCCTGTACAAGTGCTGCAAGCTAATAGAGATCTTAAAATGGAAATCAAATGCTCATATCTATTCCCAGAGCATCTTAATATCAATTTTCTCTTTAATTTCTAGATCTAATAAATCTTCAGTCTATTCTTATGCATGAGGAAGCAGAGAAGACTTTCACTTTTTGATTCTATGAGGTCTCCATGCTAGAGCAGCTGTTTCATTATCTGTGTATCTTTAATTGAAAAGGGAATGGCTTAAATCCTCCATATATTAAAATGCAGACACATTAACTGACTTAGAAATTAGTATTTATGAATTCATGAAGTTTTAATCCATAAATCTGCAGTTCTGTAATTGTTTTCATTATACGCAACTGATTTGTTGTCCGAGAAAAATCAAGTAATATTACACCAAACGCTGGTTACAATAATCATGTTGTAACACTTATTTGTATTGCTTTTTCTGTGATATTATTGTGATGCTTGACATTTCTAATTTTGTTATATTATCCCATTTTATAAGACCTTAGCTTGCTTGGTAATTACACTGTAGGCTGTGAGAAGAGAAAAGAATTGAGAGATCTGTAAAGCAATCAGAAAGAAGTTATTTGGGATAATGAGAAAAGGAAAAAAAACCATGTAGAGAAACCATTGACAAGCTGACAGTATGGAAATATACTTTAATACTGTCATATTATGTAAGAAAGCATTGTAATGCAACCTTAATAAATAACATATTGGTTGGAAATTTAGTGACCAGATCTCAGACAATTAGAGGTCTTTTCCAATGAGATCAAAACAGTAGGCTCAGGTATACTTCCATTGGGTTTATTAAAGTCACATATGAATTTAACATTATCACAAAATGTTCGGAATAAGTTTCAAACATTCACACAGTCAAAAGGAAAAAAGCAAGTTTATAAACACAAGCTCCGAGAGGAGTCAAATTACTCTCACCCAAAAGTCCTTGGATGCAGAAGCATGCCAAAACAAAGGAGTAGATAAGACAGCTGTATAATAACACAAAATTTATTCTCCCAAAAATATCTCAGCTATTGTCTCTTATTGGTCAGCTATATGTAAACAGAACCAGTGAAGTCTTAATACCATTTTATAATGCCTTGTTTAGGCCAAACATGGAATACTGCATCCAGTTTTAGTCTCCACAATATAAGACTCTAGATATTACAAGTTCCTCATTCCAATGAGAGATTCCTCCTACAAAACTGTCACCCACAGGTCATTACTTTGACCTACAAAAGGATTGCAACCCACAAGGACCCAAGCCACATTTCGTCTTTACAGGTTGTGCTACCCACTAATCCAGACTCATTTTACACACTTCCTAAAGGCAAGACTGCTCTAAATAGTAACCACTTTAGAAATGTAACCTCACTTTGATTTGCTGTAACTGTCTTATTGTTATTGTTTGGCATGTTCATTGATAAACATTACCTTTGCTTTGAGTGATTAATAATAATAACAATAACAACAACAACAACAACAACAACAACAACAACAGGAAGGGACATTGGAGGTCTTCTAGTCCAACCCCCTGATTAGGCAGATAACCCTACACTACTTCAGACAAATAGTTATCTAACATCTTCTTTAAAACTTCTATTGTCGGAGTATTCAGAACTTCTGGAGGCAAGTTGTTCCATTGGTTAATTGTTTTAACTGTCAGGAAATTTCTCCTTATTTCTAAGTTACTTCTCTCCTTATTTAGTTTCCACCCATTGCTTCTTGTTCTATCCTCAGGTGCTTTGCAGATTGGGTTGACTCCCTCCTTTTTGTAACAACCCCTAAGATATTGGAATGCTGCTATCATGTCTCCCCTGGTCCTTTTCAATAAAGTAGACATACCCAGTTCCTGCTACCATTCTTCATATGTTTTAGCCTCCAGTCCCATAATCATCTGCTCTTTTCTGTACTGTTAGAAAAATCTCCCAGAGACCAAGAGAATAAAAAGTAAAAGTCTTTCTTAACAACAAAATATAGAAAAGATAGAAAAAATAGGAAAGATAGAAAACATCAGACCGGTATGATCATACAGGGACCTGAAGAGGTCATGGGAAGGTACTTGTGTCCCTCCGGAGGTAAATTACTCAACTACAGGGATCATCTTATATAGGTTTCTTGATACCTTGCTTACACCCCTTCCTTCTGTCCATATTGCCCCCGGAGGCGGAGTAAAGACGCTGAGACATGGATTGTGGATTAATTAAGAGTCATTTATTAATTAACATATTTAAATAACTTTAAATAACTTTAAATAAATTTGACTAAATTTGACTAAATAAATTTGAATATTTAATTCAAAACAAACTAAGGACCTGCAGAGCAAAACTAACGGGGCGGAAATTCCTACCATAACATTCTTTGGCAACATTGGGCAATAACTCCTTGCTGATCCAGGTGAAGGTACCACCTTCACTTGGATCCTAGCCACGCCTCTGCGTGTGGGAGGAGATCACCCTCCAATCCCCGTGGGACATTGGATCCGGTGATTCCCATGGACATCCTCTCTCCAATCCCCGACGTTGCTCAAACCTCTGGTTCCTGGAGAGAGGCGGTCCATCACCCTTTAATGATGCCCTGAAAGGAGCATGCGCAGTTGCATCTAATTGCCCATTTCCGCCCCAAACCTGCCAACCCCAATGACCAAAGGGAGGCCTATTTATTATCTAAATGCACCACGCCCCCTAACCAATCCAATCCGCACCCGTCAGTGTGGAATAGGCGAAAAAACGGCCGCCTCTAAAGGGGAGGCCGCAAAAAATTCCTATTCGGCCCCGAGGCGACCTCTGGAGGACACACTGGTGATAGCGGAGGGTGGGCGGGTGTTTGCAAAAGGAAAAACAGTGCGGGCACTTTTGCAGATCGCCCTTTAAATAGGGCGATCTGTGGGCCCGCCTTAGCCAGCCGGCAGCGCGCTCTCATTGGCGTGCTGCCAAAACCCGAACTTCCGGTTTCCGAAGAACCCGGAAGTTCGCAGCTCGAAAGAGCTGATTCATCGTCGCCCCCGCCCCTGAGGCAACTCCGGCCGACGGTTAAAACCGTTGGCCGGGTATTTCTGTCCATATTTGGAGTTGTTTTTCAGACATGTTATTACTTCATCCTAAAGTGAAAGGAAAGCAGTAAGATAGATGGACTCAGTTATAGCAGCAATAAATGGTCTGAATGACCAAATGGGAGATAGAACATCTTGGCAAAGTCTAGACAATTAATCATGGCCAACTTGCCATGGCCAGCTCATGGTGGAACCATTTGCCATGACTAACTTGCTGTGGGACAATTCACAATGGGACAAGAAGTTCATAACTGAAAAAATAGTGGAATATTATCATTAAAGAAAGGAGAAACAAAATGAAATGTGAATGATAAAAATTAAGATAATACAACAATGAATTGTTGAATTGTCCCAAAGTGACCTATCTCACAGCAAGTTGTCTCATTTGCTCTTGGAGAACAACTACCTATACGGTTTATAAATGTCATATGGATTTGATAGCGCATTTCCAAAAACCCATTTTTTTTTGTCAAGTTTGTAGGCAAAAACCAAAGTAGGAATAGAGATATGAGAGAATTTTATTGGTTTGTATTTAAATACTTTTGAACTGTTATATTTATTGTTTAGCACAATTCACCATTCTTATTAGTAAGGTTTCTCGAGGAAACATAAGGAAGTTTTTTTACTTAAATGTTCCCTATGGAGCACTGAAAAATATTCAGAATATGATTATATTAGCTAATGCTTTATATGCAAGGGATCATAAAATATTCACAGAATAGAATCCCTTCTTGGCTTTGAAATATGAGATGCAGAAAATAAGTGCATTTTTAATAATGAAACAGGTGACATTTTAGCAATAAGACTCACCATTTCAGACAAAATTACAAATACATATTGCTAAGCAGCATCAATAGACTTCAAACTGTAATTAATTCACCTTGAGGTACATCTTGTGTGAAAGGTAATGAATGAGGCTTCTTGAAACAGCCTTTTATAACTGTCTTCAGACAATTGACTGATCTCTTAATAATTGTTGATGGATTAAGATTTCAAGGGAGAATGAGAAAACATTTCTTCCTAAAAGAAGGTCTGATTAGAGCAACTCCTATGAAGTGAGCACCAGATTATTTCTCATCTATTGATCCCCAACAGGAAAAGAAGCAGTTCACAAATCCTAAGGTTGCATAATTGATATCCTTTCACACAAGAGGAAAGAGTTATCTTAGAGAAAAAATAATAATACAGCAAATGTTCCAATAGAACTTTCAAGTTTGTTCTTAGCATTTTAACTTGACCTTTCTCGTTGAAGGCTGAAAAGTTCCTTCCTGTTTACAGAAAGGTGGGTTCTGACTACCTCGCTGGTAGTTCACTTCCTTACATGCCACACGTGTGCTCACACTGTTCGTTCTATGTACAAACCAGTCAGGTTTGCAATATATAAACAAGCTAACAATGAATGTTTGTTTGTACTGAAATACTATAGCTTAAGAGGTAGTGTTCTCTCTCTCTTCTCTCTGTTTTTTCTGCTGATTCACTGTGACTGATGTAGTAAGCTTTGTGTGTTCGATGGTAGTTTGATGCATTTGTAAGCTGTAATGTATTTCTGATATATAAGACAAAGACAGGCTTATATTATTATTATTGTATTGAGAGATATTGACTGATTTGAACGTGTATGACCAGACTGTTTAACCTGACTGTGCTATTTCTAAAAGTAAACACTATTTCATATCTGTCTTGTATGACTGAATAATTACTCATATCTCCTGGATATCTGCTGGAATCCCATGTTCTTGATAACTCACACTTCTTAACAACGTGCATGTGCAGTGCTAAACACCCAGCTTTTGCACATGGACAGAAGCAAAAAACCCAAGATGACAGTGCCTATATCACTGCTGAGAGAACTGGTTCAGGGGCCTGTCCAGTCAGCCATTACTGCCAGTTTGGCAAGCAGGGAGAAATTCCCGTTGCCAGTTCTATAGAACTGGTCCGAACAAGCAGGAATCCACTTCTGTATACACACACAGTGAACAATATTGTGCTAACTAAGCAAAGTTGCTGAGAGCCTGATGATATTTCATAAGAGACAATCTTGAAGAGTACAGATTGTTTAGATCTATTTTTTACTGAATTTAAGCCTAAATGTGATCAGGAACTGGATTGGCTCATCCAAACTTTTTATATCTTCTTTAGATTATGATAATAGAGTTCACCATGTCATCTTCACACACACACACACACACACACACACACACACACCACACACACACACACAAATGACAAAAATCTGTTTTTGTGGATTAAGCCATTGGAAATAGAAAAAAATATGCCCAGTATGGTTACTAATATGAATGCAGGCCATTTACAATATATGAAAATATCATGTTCAAATTGGAAATTGTGAACTTAAACTGGAGGGAGCCAAAACTGGGTCAAGTCCATTAAAATAGATTTGAATGACTTTTTTTCCAATTGAATTATAATTTAAAATTGCAATAAATGGTCAGTTTATATCAGATTAACAACCCATATCAGCCTAAAATGATTTATATAAACAAGCATTCTTGAGGGATGAGACAAAGGGTATTTGTGTTTCTATGCAACCACACCATACAGTCCAGATTCAAAATGGCAAGCCAAAAAAAAAAGGGAAACAAAGGGAAAATATTGCAATGAACTGCCACCAAATGCCAACTAAGTCTACCTGAATGAGATATCTTTAAAATGTTGCTTAATCTTTGACTAACTAAAAATTCATGGTGTAATGTTCCATTGATGCGACCAGTAATCTTGAAAATTACACTAAAATCTATATGATTCACCAGCTGCCAATGTTACCAGTATGTAACTGGATCCCTTTAGAACAATATCTTAACCATTAATCGACTGACTGGTCATCTGGCGGGACCCAGGGGAAGAGCCTTCTCTGTGGTGGCCCCAACCCTCTGGAATCAACTCCCCCCGGAGATAAGGATTGCCCCCATCCACCTTGCCTTTCGCAAACTCTTTAAAACCCACCTCTGCCATCAGGCATGGGGAAATTGATTCCCCTGGGCCATTCCATTTTATGCATGGTTTGTCTGGGATGTATGACTGTTTTCATATTAAGGTTTTAAAATGTTTTTAATCATTGGATTTATACTGTGTTTTGTTGTTATGAGCCGCTTCGAGTCTCCGGAGAGGGGCAGCATACAAATCTAATTAATAATAATAATAATAATAATAATAATAATAATAATAATAAATCCTAACTAAAACATTATTAACGTGAGACTTTTACAAACCATTTCCCATATACTGTAAAAAATATAGCTTTTTTATTTTTGAGATGAAATAGTCTATCCAAGGGGAGTTTATCTTTCATTTAATCTTATGTGATTGAAACATACATTTGCTTTTCATTCTATTTAAACAAAAATAAAAGAAACTCCCAATATTTCATTGGCTCCTTAATATTTAATTGATTTCTGACTTCAGTATCTGTACATATGGGAATAAATTAAGGATTAGAGTCCATACTTGTTTTACATCTATAATATAAATTGTATAAATGTAATAGTACTCTTGTATTCTTTTTTCAGTAAAATGTAGGTATGCACACAAGAAGTCATTCTCGTGGGGAGAAAGAAAAAAGTTGTTCTTGGGGAGTTATTTTGGGCATTTCTGGTGCAAAGAGATGTCATAATTTTTTCAAAAAATATCTCATATATATATAAAAAATGAAAAACAGCAGCTGCTGCAGTACAGCATTGGATACACCGACACTGCTGAAGAGCACTATATTAGAAGAAAGGAAGGTAACGAGACAGTGAAAATAGTGATTAAAAGAAAGCCAAGAAATGTTAAGGAAACCTGTTGCCAAATTTAAAACTGAGCTCCCTGGCTGAGTTAATAGAAGTCATTGAGGTTATCAGTAATCAAAGCAGAAATAATTTCCCCTTATTCCATTGCAACAACCTGTTTATAAAACGTATGGAAAACCAGAGTGCCAACTTATGAAATATCTAAATGTCCTATAATACAGAGCAGATAATAATTCATAGAATAAAAATCCATAAAATTCTGTCAAATATTAGAGAGATTTAGAATAGGATTAAATTTTAATTGATTGATATTTTTATGTACTACTTTTATTCTTATCCTTATTCCTGGGGTGTGATTCTACCAGTTTGGATCAGTTTGAGCAAAACAGATGCTCCAACAATCATCTGGGAGCAAACCAGTATGCTCCGATAATCAGGTTGGCCTGCCCACCCTTACATTTACTGACTTATACTTCTCAGTTTAAGGTTAAAGATTTTGGACAGAGTCAGGTAGAGCATTCCAGGCATTGACCACCCTCTCGCTGAAATCATATTTTTTGCAATCGAGTTTGGAGAAGTTTACCTTGAGTTTTTATCTATTGTTTACCCGTGTATTATTGCTACTGAAGCTGAAGTAGTCGTTGATGGGTAGGACACTGTAGCAGATGACTTTGTGTACTACGCTTAGGTCAGATGGTGTAGTTCTAGGTTGCCCAGGTCCAAAATTTCAAGTCTCATTTGTATAATTATGGATTGTTCCACAAACTAGAGTTGAGTTGGCAAGTTAACTGGATGCATTTAAATGTATAAATAACAGCTAGATTGTGCATTATAAAAAAGGTATTTTTATTTTTTTAAAAAGGAGAAAAAAGGGAAGCTGAGATAAATGATAGCGGAAGCCTTAAGGGTGCCTGAAGCGTTTTGAGGCTCCTGGCAATTTCACACAGTGGGCTGTTTTGTGTCCTTTGGCAAACAAATGCGAACTGAATTTCTCTTCTCCGTAGGTCAAATTTCATTTGTACTCCAGTACATTTTAATCCAAATGCATTCCCAGAACTATCCAGATTGCTTTTTCCATGAGATAAAGAAGTTTCTGAAGGTCACCTGTATTAAATTCCTTTGTGCATTTTGCATTCATGCAGCACAGTCCAAATGCTAAAACTTTTAATGGTTAAAGGTAATACAAAGCAATGTTCATTTATGTATTGAATAGAATTTGTCCAACAAAAATGAGAACAAGAATAAAAGAATAAAAATACAGTGTCAGGGATGATAGGCATGTTATAATAATAATAATAATAATAATAATAATAATAATAATAATAATAATAATAATAATAATATATTAGATTTGTATGCCGCCCCTTTCCGAAGACTCGGGGCGGCTCACAACAACGATAAAAACAATATTATACTGGCACAAATCTAATATTTTTTTAAAAAACTAAAAACCCTATCATAATTAAAAACCAAACAGCACATACATACCAAACATAAATTATAATAAGCCTGGGGAAAAGGTGTCTCAAATCCCCCATGCCTGGCAGTATAGGTGGGTCTTAAGTAGTTTACGGAAGACAAGGAAGGTGGGAGCAGTTCTAATCTCCGGGGGGAGTTGATTCCAGAGGGCCAGGGCCGCCACAGAGAAGGCTCTTCCCCTGGGGCCCGCCAGACGACATTGTTTAGTCGACAGGACCCGGAGAAGGCCAACTCTGTGGGCCCTTATCGGCCGCTGGGATTTGTGCGGTAGCAGGCGGTTCCGGAGGTACTCTGGTCCAATGCCATGTAGGGCTTTAAAGGTCATGACCTGTGTTAGTGCACTTATGTAGTCCCCCCGCTCTACTAACCACTTAAGTATGGTGTAAGGTCCAGAGAAGTCAATTTATGACCGAAACTATGAAATTTTATAGCTGAAACAACTGAAACAATTATGTTTAATTTAAAGCTCATTCTTCTTTCCACTCCTGAATTACTGTTATTCCTACATTTAAAATGTTTTGTAAAAACCATCATGGTCATTATTATCATTATTATCAACACTCAAGATAAATTTGACTGTCTCCAGAGTAAAACCCTTAAATAAAAAGATTTTCATTGCCTTGATTATAATTTTACTGATACTGAGGTATAAACAATTTGGCTCCTATTCCAAAAACCTTTTCAATTGGGGGGGTGGGGGGGTAATGAAACTTTGATTGTTTTAAAATCCCTCTTAGCAAAGCATTGCTAAGAGTCATATTTATAAAGACATAGAGGCACACATACACACTGTAATGATTAAAAAGTGAAGCACAATCTACAGTGTGCTCCACATGTACTAGAGATATTTTTTCAGCCAGCATTGATGTAAAAAATGGAACAAGAATAAAAATACCTAGAAGTTCAGAGAATATGGCAGTATTCAAACAACAATGTATAAAAGGGCACAAGTTTAAACTTATTAGAAAATAAGACTGCGGGAAAATACTTTTTTCTTAAGGTATAAGAAAGATTAAAGCTTGAAAAGGAAATTGTCCTGGCAGAAACAGATATTTTCCTATTTTCCTTCTGAAGGTTTTCTGCTGGTATAACAGCTAGCATAATCACAATTTATGTACAGTGAACAAATGCATACACACAAATACACACAGACACACACACACTATTTTTCAATATATATATGAAAACTTTGAAAATAAAAAATCCAGGAAGGACAGTGTGATTTACTGGTGCACAATTCTAAAATAATACACTTTAAAATGTTTATTGCCCTGGAATCATTTTGATCAAACTCATACGAATAAAAATCACAAACACAAATCTGCAAACACTGCATGTTTGAAGAGCAACTTATTTGTTTTCTTTGATGTAATAAATAAATCAAAACAGCTGGAATCCATTAATCTAATCAATTAAACATCTAACCCTGTGTATTTTACCTGGAGTATTATTATGCATATGTTCTTCATTTACTTTTTTCCTTACAGAAGTATGTTAGTTCCTTCTGATGACTTAATCTATCTTAATTGTGTTTTAATGGCTTTTATATTCCATTGGGAAAGGGGATTTGGTAATGGGACACAGTAATGGGATTTGGTAAAGGGATGCGGTGGCTCAGTAACTAAAACGCAGAGCTTCTCAATCAGAAAGGTCTGCAGTTCAGCAGTTCGAATCCCTAGTGCTGCATAAAGGAGTGAGCTCCCATTACTTTCCTTAGCTTCTGCCAATCTAGAAGTTTGAAACCACGTAAAAATGCAAGTAGAAAAATTGGGACCACCTTGGTGGGAAGGTAACTGTTTCTGCGTGGCTCGGCCTCAGTGCCGTGAATTAAAGGCTCAGTGTGCTAGCAGTTTGACGGTGGCTGAGGGGAACCCGAGACAGCAGCGGTGGCTGAGGGAAGTCCCGGGTTACCATATCTCTCGTGGTGACGTTTCCTCGTCGCCTGATGTTAAATCCTTACAAGAATTAACCGCAGACTCTCTGAGTAAGTAACGGTTCTTTTTATTAGAGCAGAAGGTAATGGTTCACAGAATGGAAACAAAACAACAACAACATGGCCGTGCCTGGCAGCTATATATATCCTGGGCTGCCAGGCTGAGCCAACCAATCACCTTGCAGTATTTTCCCGCCCAAGGAATATGGGGCGGGTACAAGGCCTAACTGTCATGGAAAACAGTAACAGTTTTCCATGACCACCGAGATGTCTGCAGACAGTGCTGGACTCTTTGGCTTTGAAACGGAATTGCCCCCTAGCATTAGGAATGACTAGCACAAAAGTGTGAGGGAACCTTTACCTTCAGCTTTAATGAGTGAAGTCTCCCTTTCTCTGGAAGATTAAAAGCTGAAGGGAGGGGCAGAAACACTATTGACCATTTCTGTGACAGCTTATCTGTGATAATAAACTGAAGAATTGCTTGGGTTAATTTGTATGTCTTCTGTGACTTACGGCTGGGTAGTATGAATGGATAATGTGTTTGACTATGATAGTGGAAGCCAAGGTTCAAAGCTACTCTCAGCCATGGAATCTCACTGGGTGACTTTAGGTTAATAATATCTCCCATTATGCTGAGAACAAATTGATGGAAGGACTATGATGTGACCTCTGAGCCTTCTACAGAAGACAGGATAATGAACTAAAACATAAATAAAAATAAATCAAGGCAGCATGTCAAGAACTGAAATTCATAGACGGTACTTTCATGTTGAAGAATTGGACATTATTAAAAAATAGTGTTGAAAGGGACCTTGGAGGTCTTCTAATACAACCCCATGCTTAGGCAGGAAAACCTACTTCAGACAAATGGTTATCCAATATCTTCTTTAAAAACTTCCAGTACAGTGATCCCTCGATTTGCGCGTTCTCGATTAGCGCGAAACGCTGCAACGCGGTTTTTCAAAAAATATTAATTAAAAAATAATTAATAATAAAATAATCAAAATAATAATCAGTCTTCTATGTTTCTATGTTTCTTTAATTTAAAAGCTTGTGAGGATCATTTCCCGCACGCACGCGCACCATCCACCACCTACCCTCTCCTCACACGCACACACAGCACGTTTGTTTCGGACGTCCAACCTCCTCCACAATTCCCGTCTCGGGGTTGCACCTTCGGGGGCATCGGAGGCTGCCAACTGAGCACGACTTGCCAGAAGTTTCGTGACTAGAGCGCGTTTGGATAGGAAAAGACGGACGGGGTGGGAAAGGGCGGGAACGAGGACGGGCGACGGCGATTGTCTCATCTTCCCGAGCGAGAAGAAGAAGAAGAAGCGGTGCCAGTCCCGCCTTCCTGTTGAAGGGATAGGGCTGTCCGGAATTCCCTCCCTGTCACAGGAGAAAGCTTCAGTTTCCCCTTTGCCTTTACCCCATCTTCGGCTCCTCGCTGCTTCCGCGCTGCGGAGCCGATCAGCTGTTGGGCGGCTGAAGGAACCTTCCCTTGGTCTTCCCCGCCGCCCACACGCAAACTCCACCATCTGCGCATGTGCGGCCATGAAAAAAAATGGCGCGCATGCGTAGATGGTGTTTTTACTTCCGCATCCAGTATAACGCGGAAATCGGTTAGCGCGGGAGGTCTTGGAACGTAACCCCAGCGCTAACCGAGGGATCACTGTATTGGAGCATTTACATCTTCTGGAGGCAAGTTGTTCCACTGATTAATTGTTCTAACTGTCAGGAAATTTCTCCTTAGTTCTAAACTGCTTCTCTTCTTGATTAGTTTCCATCCATTGCTTCTTGTCCTGCCCTCGGGTGCTTTGGAAAATAGCTTAATTCTTTTTTCTTTGTGGCAGCCCCTGAGATATTGAAACACTGCTGTCATGTCTCCCCTAGTACTTCTTTTAAAGTAGACATACCCAGTCGCTGCAACCATTCTTCATGTATTTTAGCCTCCAGTCCCCTAATCATCTTTGTGGCTCTTCTCTGCATGCTTTCTATAGTCTCCACTCTTTCTTGAGTTTAAGTAGAAGAATAGATATATATTCTTTACATTTCAGGGTGAATAATAATAATAATAATAATAATAATTATTATTATTATTATTATTATTATTATTATTATTATTATTATTATTTCTTGCTTATCTAATCTGGCAATACAACACTGTGGCATTGTGAGCTGAATTCCTCATCTGACAACACTCTTGAAATTGAACTCCAAGGGAAAGAAAAGATATCCAAAATTATATTAGAGCTTCTATGGTCCCCTGCCTCTCACGTTTAATCCCCACAATCTCAATGGATTGAACTGTTCCAATATCAAGGCTGAGAAAACAATAATTCCAAAGAATTTTCCAAGTTATAGCATTCTTGAAGGCATACACAACATGAGAAGGAGCTGGGAAACCTCAGCCCAGTCACCAAATTGCCTTCTTCAAATTGCCTTTTCTAAGGAAAAGCAGAAACTGTTTCTTGTTTCAGAAAGAACATTTAACAAAACATAACCGAGCCTGTCTTGTTTAGTTTACGCTTTGAGACAAGGCAATTACTGCAGTATAATGGTAGCATCTACTGGTCCGTGTTAAATATGAGCACCTTAAATTGAATCTTACTCTCTCTCCCTCCTGCCTCTTGGGTATTTGAGCTCAACAGTCTCTCTCTCTCTCTCTCCCCTCTCTCTCTTTCCCTCTCCCTCTCTCTCTCCTTCCCTCTCCCTCCCTCCCTCTCTCTCTCTCCCCCACTCCTTCTCCCTCCCTCTCGAGCTGGTGGTTGAAACACTCAACCCTGAGATTACAATTCCACACAGAGATGACAGTATGATTCATAGCAACAGCTATAAGATTTCTGATGCAAAAATCTTGCTACGTGGATTGACTGGATACCAGGACTGAATGCACCATGAAAAACCAAACCTTTGAAATTTTGCAGGTCTTTCTATTCTGTCAGACTCCAAGTGGGATCATCTACCACTCTGTGTTCATAGACTTCACCTCTTGTGGGGTTTCCCATCCCTCCATTGCTCCAGTATGATTCACTCATTTTGACAAACACAATTCCATACCTGATAAGCATTTATTTTTAAAGGTTTTATGGCTTGTTTGTTTGTTTGTTGTTTATTAATTTTTGATGGGAAACAATCCCGAGATTGTTCCAAGATGGTCATCTATGTAAATGTTTTAAATCAATCAATTAAAACCTAATTTGGTGGTCTGAACTGTCTTTATACTCTTTAAATTTTATATGTTGGTAGAGACATGATTCACAAATTCCACTCATTTTATGCCCCTCTTTTGTCTTTTCAAATCAATTTCCCTGACCAAATTCTTGGAATTTAACCTCTGCAAGCTAGGCATTATTCAAGTAATTATCCATATTTTCTATTTGGATAACTACATGGCCAGAAAAGGAGCTTCAGTCACAAAACGTATCAGGAAAGACTTAATGAACTCAATCTGTATAGTCTGGAGGACAGAAGGAAAAAGGGGGACACGATTGAGTCTGGGAAGAGGGGCAGCATACAAATCTAAATAATAAATAGATTGAAACATTTAAATATGTTAACGGGGGTTAAGGAGGGAAGTGTTTTTAATAGGAAAGTGAACACAAGAACAAGGGGACACAATCTGAAGTTAGTTGGGGGAAAGATCAAAAGCAACATGAGAAAATATTATTTTACTGAAAGAGTAGTAGATCCTTGGAACAAACTTCCAGCAGACGTGGTTGGTAAATCCACAGTAACTGAATTTAAACATGCCTGGGATAAACATATATCCATCCTAAGATAAAATACAGAAAATAGTATAAGGGCAGACTAGATGGACCATGAGGTCTTTTTCTGCCGTCAGTCTTCTATGTTTCTATGTTTCTAAAACACAGTTTTGAAGGCTTTACAGAACACCAATAGGAATGGATTATTTGTGGGAAGGAGGAGGTTGGAGAGGAATGATGCTCTAAAAGGACCCGCATCACAGCAGAATAGGGCCATGATGATGAACCTATGGCATGAATAACCGAAGTGGCACACAGAGCCATGTTGCCTAGCATGCATGGCATCCCGCCTTCCTCTTCCAAGTTTCTAGCATGCATGCGCCTGCAATGATCAGCTGGCCTTTGTAAGTGTGGCAGTGCCAAAACGGAATAGCTGGTCTTCTGTTTTCTGATGTGAGCATGTGCGCCGGTATGAGCATCCACGCTGGCCAGCTGATCGGCACAGGGACAAGTGTGGCAGTAACTTGAAGACTTGCCGGCTGGTGCGCATGTGTGCACCAGAAACTGGAAGATTATTTTCTGGTGCGCTTTTCCCCTGGGCACCTCCTCTTACTGGTTACGCATAAAGTGTTCCCCTTTTGGCACTTGGTTCGTGCATGTGTGTGCGTGCACATTTCCTTTTCAGCACTTATTTATTTATTTTATTTTATTACTTAGATTTGTATGCCGCCCCTCTCCGAAGACTCGGGGCGGCTCACAACATGTAAAAACAAATCATAAGCAATCAGACAAATTTAAAATATTTAAATATTTAAAAACCCCATATGCTAGCAGACACACACACAGACATACCATGCATAAATTAAACGTGCCCAGGGGGAGATGTTCAGTTCCCCCATGCCTGACGGCAAAGGTGGGTTTTAAGGAGTTTACGGAAGGCAGGAAGAGTAGGGGCAGTTCTAATCTCCGGGGGGAGTTGGTTCCAGAGGGCCGGTGCCGCCACAGAGAAGGCTCTTCCCCTGATGCCAAAACGGTTCATCATCACTGAAATAGGGTCTCCTGCTGGAGCCCATCTTCCCACCTCCCTCCCACTTCTTTCTTTCTTTCTTTCTTTCTTTCTTCCTTACTTCTTTTTCTTCCTTCCTTCCTTCCTTCCTTCCTTCTTTCTTTCATCAACGAATGTTTCTTTGACCAATGAATGTTTCTTAGTATGATTGTCAAATGAATTGTAAATGATAGTTTTTTAAAATCAGAATTTTAAGGATTGTTTTTAATGTATTATTAATCGGATTGTTTATTACTGTTTTCTGTATATGCTGTGAACCACCCCAAGTCCTCGGACAGGAGTGGCATACGATCTTTCTTTCTTTCTTTCTTTCTTTCTTTCTTTCTTTCTTTCTTTCTTTCTTTCTTTCTTTCTTTCTTTCTCCATTAGACTTCTATTCTGCCCATCTTGAGTCAAGACTTCTATTCTGCCCATCTGAGTCAAGTCTTTGTAGCATCCAGGCAGATTGCTGGACAGAAATAGTTTTTAAGTCATCCCTTCCCAAGTCATGAAATATTTTAAACATGACAAACAATGAATACTTTGCCCCCTCCACCTGTTAAACTCTATTTAAAAATTAGTAGAGTTACCAACTAATGTCACTGTGTTTTAGACTAACTGATTTCTTATGGTGAAGATATATTTTGTTTTCAAATAATTGGTGAAATATATGAATAATAAAAACAGCATATTAACCAATATATTATTGAGGAAGCTGAACAGAGGCTCATTAAGGTAGATGTGATAATGATTATCCTTATACCTGAAAGAGTAATTAGACTTTCCTTCTGAAAATAGATAATTATCTTCATTTTTCAAATGATAAATGTCAAAGATAAGCTTAAAATATATTCAAAGTAAATTAAAAATCCTGACTATATTTCAAATATTGATTTCCATGAGACTCACTATACATTTCCTATAAACGAAACAAGGGTAAAATTCTTAATAAGATTTTCTTCTTGTCATCTCAGTGGTCTCACTTAGAAATATGTTTTCATTTGCTTACTGGTTTTTTTGGTGTTTTTTTCCTTGTTCATATACCAGAATATTAACTGGCAGGCATGTTGCCAATTAGGGAGGTAATATACTGGAAGAGAGTGATCATGTATCTTCCAACTAGTCTGTATTGAAGACTATATCCCAAAGGTGCTTTATCAAGAGACAACTGGACTTTCTGGTTTTCCTTTGAAGATGTTTCGCTTCTCATCCAAGAAACTTCATGGCACCGGACCAGGGTATCTATGAGACCGCCTTCTGCCACATGAATCCCAGCGACCGGTTAGGTCTCACAGAGTGGGCCTTCTCCGGGTCCCGTCAACAAAACAATGTCGTTCTCCAGGGCCCAGGGGAAAAGCCTTCTCTGTGGCAGTCCCGGCCCTCTGGAACCAACTCCCCCCGGAGATTAGAATTGCCCCCACCCTCCTTGCCTTTCATAAGCTCCTTAAAACCCACCTCTGCCGTCAGGTATGGGGGAACTGAGATATTCTTTCCCCCTAGGCCTTTACAATTTATGCATGTTATGTTTGTTTGTAGGGATGTTTGGTTTACAATAAGGGTTTTTTTAGTTGTTTTAGTATTGGATTTATATGATGTTTTTTATTACTGTTGTTAGCCGCCCCGACTCTAAGGAGAGGGGCGGCATACAAATCCAATAGATAGATAGATAGATAGATAGATAGATAGATAGATAGATAGATAGATAGATAGATAGATAGATAGATAGATAGATAGATACTTCTTCAACTCTGACTGGATGGTGGGGAATGGAAGGATTTATAATCCTTGCAGACAACTGGAGTCATCAGAACATTACATCACCAAACTGAAGGCTACCTGCTAGCATAGATGGAAAAGCTAAAGAATGTAAACATATCAAGGAAGCCCTCAGAACATGTGACTATCCCAAGTGGACCTTCATCAAATCTCAAAAAAGAGCTTACAAGAGCTCCTCTGTATAAGACAATTATGAGAACAATAAACAATGCAATGTTACCATTCCATATGTTGCAGACATATTGGAAAAGCTCAGGAGGATCTTCAGCCAACACATGCACACTTCAAATCCAAGACTACACTAAGGTAGAAGCTTGTCCATTCCAAGGATAAAACACCTAGACAGAAACTGAGAAATATGGTGTATGTAGTACAATTCAGTGAGCCATGGGCAGATCTGTATATTGGGGAAACGAAACAATCACTTCATAAATGCATGGCACAACATAAGAGAGCAAAGATTCAGCAGTCCATATGCATTTATTATTTCTTTATTTTATTTATTTATTAGATTTGTATGCCGCCCCTCTCTGTAGACTCGGGGTGGCTCACAACATACAATAAAACAATTCACAACAAATCTAATAAATTTAAAAAATTAAGAAAAAAACATTATTAAACCAGACATACACACAGACATACCATACATAAATTGTATGGGCCTGGGGGAGGGGGGAATGCCTCAATTCCCCCATGCCTGACGGCAGAGGTGAGTTTTAAGGAGTTTACGGAAGGCAAGGAGGGTGGGGGCAGTTCTAATCTCCGGGGGGAGCTGGTTCCAGAGAGTCGGGGCTGTCACAGAGAAGGCTCTTCCCCTGGGACCCGCCAGATGACATTGTTTAGTCGACGGGACCCAGAGAAGGCCAACTCTGTGGGACCTAATCGGTCACTGGGATTCGTGCGGCAGAAAGCGGTCCCGGAGATATTCTGGGGACACAGAAAAGACACAGGCCACTCTTTTGAAGACAAGAAATCTAGTTTGCAAGTTTGACATAGATGGTTAAAATGACCATCTGTGTCAAAATTGAACAGTCCTCTCTCAACAGAGATCATCTATCTCCAGTCTACAAAAGAGTCCTTTCAACAGTTCCATGAAGGCTCCACATCCATTTGCACCACTCAGGTGACCCTTATGACACAGATAAACCTCCAGGTGGCCTTAATAAAAATGTAGATGTCCAGCTGTCTGCAAGGAGTATAAATCCTTCCATTCCCCATCATCCATTCAGAGCTGAGGAAGCTTCTTGGATGAGAAGCGAAATGTCTTCAAATAAAAACCAGAAAAAACCTCTTGAAAAAACCACCTTTGGGACAACCATGACCTGGATGACTGAGAATCTCCATAGTGGTCATCAACTGGTGGTCCACCAGAAAATTTTGGTAATCCGTACAAAAATTAGTTGCATTTTTTATATTGCACTAAACCAGATACAGTGTTCCCTCGATTTTCGCGGAGGATACGTTCTGAGACCGCCCACGAAAGTCGAATTTTCACGAATTAGAGATGCGGAAGTAAATACACCATTTTTGGCTATGAACAGTAGCCCAAGCCTTCCCTTAACTCTTTAATCCCCTAAATTACAATTTTTCATTCCCTTAGCAACCATTTCGATTATTACTCACCATGTTTAGTTATTAAAGTTTATTTTAAAAAATGTTTTTTAAAGGCAGATGAAAGTTTATGACATATGACGTCATCGGGCGGGAAAAACCATGGTATAGGGGAAAAAACCACAAAGTATTTTTTAATTAATATTTTTGAAAAACCGTGGTATAGACGTTCTACAAAGTTCGAACCCGCGAAAATCGAGGGAACACTGTACATGCAAACCCTTCAGGTCTTTTTGTCTGGAATTCCAACTTGGGATATGGTTCAGCCTCTTGGTGCAGCGGTTTGGGCAAAGGCTGGAAGAAAGCACCACTGGTGGCAAGGAGTCAGAGGGCCTTGTTCCAGTGGGACTGTATCATGGCCTGGAACTGGCTGACCAACTCAGCCTTATGAGCCTCCAGATGCTGGTATCTAGCCTTGCACTCCTGCAGGACTTCCCTCTACTTGAAAAGCCTATGCTTCTAGTCCTCAGTGAGGTGCTTCTGCTGAGCCTCGCTCTCGGTCAGATCCAATTTGAACTGAGCCAGCTGTTTTGCCAACTTTTTCTTATAGTGGCTGCTTAGCTCCAACAACTGTTTCCTATTGGGGCCCTAAGGAGCCTGGGCAAGCAGGCAAGGAGTGGCTGGGAGGGGAGGGGAGGGAAGGGATGAGTAGAGGCCAGAGAGGTATCCCTCAATGTGAGTGACATTGAGTTGTCCATGCCCACCCAGTCACATGTCCACCAACCACACCCATTCAGCTGATCATTATGGTCCATGGGATTTAAAATTATGAATTAAGTGGACCCTGAGATCCGAAAGGCTGGTGACTCCTGCAATAGACTATATTGATATACAGTGTTCCCTCGATTTCCGCGGGTTCGAACTTCGCGGAAAGTCTATACAACGGTTTTTCAAAAATATTAATAAAAAATACTTTGCAGGTTTTTCCCCTATACCACGTTTTTTCCCACCCAATGACGTCAAATGTCATCGCCAAACTTTCATCTGCTATTAATAATTTTTTTAAAATAAACTTTAATAAATAAACATGGTGAGTAATTATCTAAATGGTTGCTAAGGGAATGAAAAATTGCAATTTAGGGATTTAAAGTGTTAAGGGAAGATTTATGATACTGTTCATAGCCAAAAATAGTGTATTTATTTCCGCATCTCTACTTCGCAGAAATTCGACTTTCGCGGGTGGTCTCGGAACGCATCCCCCGCGGAAAGCGAGGGAACACTGTACTGTAATATTTTGATGTTGCAAAAGGCTTTAAAAAACAACATACGAACCACAATTTGCTCCATGAATATCTTCATTGGCACATTGTGACACAATTCTCCATTAAAATGTTCCACTGGACACAGTTCATTCCACTCCAGTTGAAATCAGTTACATTTTGCTCTTTTGCTATTGAAATAACCATATTGGCAGACAGGACTGAATGCGACTGCTTTACTGGAACAATCACAGAATAAATTTCTTTCTTCTTTTATCTTGAAAACCAGTTTCAATTATCGGAACCTAGATTTCTTTTTCCTAAAAGGAAGATTACATTTCTATGGCTACTGTCACAAAAACAAATAAGTAGCTTAGCAAGCAAATATTGAAACTGCTTCCTGTTCAATTTCTTTTTCATTTCATACAAATCCTTGGCTCCCCCACCCACCTTAAAAAAAAACAATAGCTCAAAAAATTCTCATTACAATATAACACCTATTAAGAAATAATACATATTCTTTTAAAAAAGAATTGCCTATACTCAAAATTTTGAGAATTAATAATGATGACATAATTGGTTGTATGTATAAAGGGAGAGGTAATGCAATGGAGTACAGTGAAGTAGAAGTTTGTTTGATTGTTTATTCATTCATTTATTTAATTTGGAGGTAATCAATTTTATTCACAAACTATTATGAGCAACAGGCAGTTTTCCAGGAAAAAAATCAGCACATTTTAAGGATGGAGAGTCCTCCTAGAATCTCCCAGGGTATATCTGTTAAGGAGAAAGTAGTACATGTTTAGTCTGGCAAGATTCTGTCTATATGGTGTGACCAAATAGAGAACTGGACTTTAGCTGGATTAATCCATGTCTTTTTTTGGCTGGGTTTAAATATATATGATACTAATTCTTGGAAATAAAAGTCTTAGAAAACATAGCATTTACTTTATTTGGTGGGCAGGAAATTGGAAATTAGACTCTCATTGAATCAGAAATAAAGTAAGCTATTTCTAAATATCTAAAGAGAAAAGGGTTGGTTTAGTCTGATCTCATTTGTGCCTTAGGAAATTCAGTCACAGAACAGGGAAGAGAAGTGGGGAGAAATCTATGAAAATGAGAACGCAATGGGAAAAACATACAGCTTTGAGCTAGATACCAAAAGTATTCAAGATATCCATAGTGACAGTGTTGCTATTCAAGTATTTATCTTTTATTCTAAAATATATCACTGATGCAAAATAGCTCTTAGATATCTTTTTTCGGTGTTCAAATTCTGTTAGATATGAAAAGTAAGGCTGAGTTATTTTCTAAAACAATAGGAAACAAAGCATGCTCCAAATCGTGGATATCATGGATTTCTACTATATTAAATTACCAGAGAAGCTGCTGAATATTTCCTCCCTAGTGATGGGTGAAGCCAACGGTGTTCGGACGAACTTTACGCAAAATTTGGCCCAACCCAAACCGAACCCGAACCCGAATGGGGAATCCCACCAAGAGATTCCGGGGGAGGAGCTTTGACATCACGTATACCGGCAGGTTGCTAAGGATGCCAAGGTGATCACTTCCTGTATTCCATGGAATCCAGGAAGTGATCACCTTGGCATCCTTAGCAACCTGCCAGTGACGTCAAGGCTCCGCCCCCAGAATCTCTTCGTGGGAGGGATTCCTCAGCTCCTTCAAAGGGAGGTCCTCATGTAAAAATAAATATTGTTATTTTTACAAAAAAGGACGCCGCAGCGGCGCTGCAAGCAAAAGGCGGTCCTTTCATGTAAAAATAAACATTCCTCCCCCCTCCCCTTGCTCCTCTCCCTCCCCTCCTTCTCCTTCTTTCTATCTATCTCTCCATCTTCTCCCACCCTTTCCCTCTCTCCCTTTTCTTCTCACTCCTTCTCCTTATTCTCTTCCTTCCTTCCTCCTTCCGTCTCACCCTTCCACCCTCCCTCCCACTCTCTTTCCTTGCATAATCATTTGTGTAATTGTGTAATCATTTACTTTGTAACCAGCCCTAGTAAATAGTTAAGAAATAGCTCTACTTTTTATTATTTTATTTTATTGACCCTTAAATATTTTTTTCAGAAATTAATTCCATATATTAATGAACAATAGTGTTGAGTCCTCATTATTAGCAGCATATGTTTCATTTTCCTGATCTAGATTAGGTGAATCGGTAATTCTATGTCAAATAGCCAAGCCCTATACATGCTGCCTGTTTTCTTGTTTTTCCCCTTTGTATTTTTTCAGCTAGTTCTGTCATATATTTAGAATATATTTTATTAGTGGAACATATGGTTTATTCTTCCTTTTCAGAAAAAATAAAATAAATAAATAAATAAACCAGGAATGGCATCCTTCCAAAAATGGCAGCCTAATTAACCAGTTATATTTCCTAAATGTTAATATGCTAGTTAGCATATTGAAGAGCATATGTTACCATATATCTTGCACGAACACATTCCCAGGTTCAAAATTTACCAGTTCTAACTAAAAGACTTTTTCAAGACTCTGGGGAAAAAAAAGTAGATTTCTGACAAGTTCTTTTTTTTTTAAGTATACCTTATTCTTTCCAAAGTACTTTATAAAATTTTAAAATTGCATTTAAGTTGTTTTTATATTAAAACAACAATTAAAACATACAGCATTTAAACTATAAAATATAGGCTGCAGACCCAGACTGAGAAATAAGTTTTGTGGTAGTGTGCAACTTAAGGTAGTAGTAGAATAATAGAATTTTTAATTGGCCAAGTGTGAGTGGACACACAAGGAATTTGTCTTTGGTGCATTTGCTCTCAGTGTACAGAAAAGAAAATATACATTTGTCAAGAATCATGAGGTGCAACACTTAATGATAGTCCTTGGGGTCAAATAATCAATGAGGAAACAATAAATATTAATAAAAATCTTAAGGATACAAGCAACAAGTTACAGCCATACAGTCATAAGTGGGAGAAAATGGGAATAGTAATGATAAGAAATGATAATTCAGTAAAGGCTTGGAACAATACAAAATATCTGGTGCAGAAGGACAATAAAGACTCACAGAGATTTATAAACACACACATTCATTCACTCAATCAATCCTTCACTCACCTCCTTGCCCTTATGAGGGCTTGACTAGCAACTGAATCTCCACACCAGTTCAAAAGAGCCAATGAGTCCCATATGAGCTGTCTGAGATTTTATTATTATTATTATTATTATTATTATTATTATTATTATTATTATTTAGATTTGTATGCCGCCCCTCTCCGCAGACTCGGGGCGGCTCACAGCAACAATAAAACAATGTATAACAAATCTAATATTTTAAAAGTCATATTAAAAAGCAAAAACATACACACAAACATACCATGCATAAACTGTATAAGCCTGGGGGAGATGTCTCAATTCCCCCATGCCTGACGGCAGAGGTGGGTTTAAGGAGTTTACGAAAGGCAAGGAGGGTGGGGGCAACTCTAATCTCTGGGGGGAGCTGGTTCCAGAGGGTCAGGGCCACCACAGAGAAGGCTCTTCCTCTGGGTCCCGCCAGATGACATTGTTTAGTTGATGGGACCCGGAGAAGGCCAACTCTGTGGGACCTAACCGGTTAGTAGGATTCATGCGGCAGAAGGTGGTCTTGGAGATATTCTGGTCCAATGCCATGAAGGGCTTTATAGGTCATAACCAACACTATGAATTGTGACCGGAAACTGATCAGCAACCAATGCAGACTGCGGAGTGTTGATGTAACATGGGCAAACCTAGGGAAGCCCATGATTGTTCTCACAGCTGCACGATCTGAAGTTTCTGAACATTCTTCAGAGGTAGCCCCATGTAGAGAGCATTACAGTAGTCGAACCTCGAGGTGATGAGGGCATGAGTGACTGTGAGCAGTGAGTCCCGGTCCAGATAGGGCCGCAACTGGTGCACCAGGCGAAACTGGGCAAACCCCCCCCTCGCCAGAGCTGAAAGATAGTTCTCTAATGTAAGCTGTGGATCAACGAGGACACCCAAGTTGCTAATTCGCTTACCACCATGCATTCTTAAGATGTAGCCTTCATTTCTAACTGATAATGAATTAGCTTTAGCTTTATAATATTAGATCAAAAGAAAAAATGCTAAGTACAAGAAGGCATAATATAAATGAGGTGAAAGATTGCAACATCAGAAGCATATGAAATATGAAGCCTTGTTTAAAACAGCTTTGACTTTATATGTTGTATCTTTATAGCATACGAGACATATACATTTTCAATCTGCTTTCTACTTGAAAGTAGATTCTTTTTAACACAGCTATAACATGCAAACAGCAGTTGACTAGTAAGCAAGAAACATTCTTATCATTTCCCTTTATTTTTCCATTTGTTCTTCTATTTTGTATTGTTTGCTGTAAAATCTTTCTAATAACCAGCTTTCTCCATTTCAGTTCAGAATCAATGTGTACTTTAAAAGGTCACTTAACTCAATTTTTTGTGGCTTTCAGAGATCAGCCAACAATATTTAGAACTTCTCCAATATTCCCTTTTTCTAGCCCACGAAATAGGCCATAAAGAATTGGATTAAACCTCAGGCATGTAAGATATTAGAAAGGTCCCTCCAGCTGAGTTTGAATTCTTATGATTGAGATCACCTAGTTTTCTTGGCAATAATATGAAAGTGGGCTGTCATTGCTTTTTTTCAGGGATGATTTTTACCTCAACTTTTCAGTCTAGCTTATAGCCTGAGAATTTGATGGAGGTTTTCCATTCAAGTTTAGTCTGAGGTTGCTTTTTTTTTCAAAATCAGCCAAGGCTTAACATACCTAATTTTATCAGAAACAAGTTTATCAAAAGTTTATAAGGCAACAACAGATTTAAATTCCAATTGGTCAGGAGATGTCGTCTTGTTATTGTCATGAGCCAGGGTGGCACAGTGGTTAGAATTCAGTACTACAGGCTAGTTCTGCTAACTGAGGGCTGCCTGAAGTTTGGCAGTTCGAATCTCACCTTCCATCCTTCCCAGATCAGTAAAATGAGAGCGCAAATTGTTGGAGGTAATATGCTGACTCTGTAAATACTTAAAGCACTGTAAAGTAGTATATCAGTGCTATTGCTATAAACACTACTGCCTTTGGAATATAATACAGTAGTACCTCTAGATACGAGTTGCTCCATATGCGAGTATTCCAAGTTACGAGCCACAACGGGAGTGAAATTTCTGTTCCAGACCCGAGCTCAAATTCAGGATACAAGCTGAGCTTCCACTAGGTGGCACAAGAATCCTTGCTTCTGGTTATCTCCACGGGGAAAAACAAAGTCTAAAGCCATTTGTTCCAGATACGAGTTGATCGACATACGAGCTCCGTTCTGGAACGAATTAAACGTGTATCTAGAGGTACTACTGTACTTCCATGTATATGTACATAAACATAAATCCTGTTCTTTCAATTAAAACATTTCACTACCATCATGTGTTGTAAAACAAAATGAGCAGGCTAGTGGTCTGACAATCAATACCTCTCAATTTTTCCTCAAATGGGTATTTCTACTTTTAAGCCCTAAACAGCTGGGCAAAACTAAGGAAACAAAAACTACAGAGTAAAGGGTTGGAGATTTTTTAATACTCACTTAGGGGAAATACAGAACTTTGAAAAGTATAAGTGCATTACCCCAGTTGAGTGTCTTTGAGTATATTGAGACCTGTTTAATCAGATTTTATGCAGATGCTAGGAAATTAGTAGAATAAAGATTTATAGGTTCCTATATTTGCCTAGATATTACAAATATCTTAATATCTATAACGAAGTATCAACCAACCTCAAATTATGGCATGCCTTAAATATATGTGTATGTATGTAAGTACCATATTTTTCAGAGTATAAGACACAGCTTCCCCCCACAAAAGAGTGTTGAAAGGTTGGTGCATCTTATACACTGAATACAGCCATTTTTGACCTCCAGAAGCCTTGCCCCCACACCCCATTTTGCAAAAATTGGCCCATTTTATTTGCAAAATGGGGTGGGCAGAGGTATGGGAACCCTCCAGAGAGCTCCTCGGGGCTGGGGGAAGGCAAAAACACCCCTGTTTTGTGAAAAGAATGATGAAAAATGGACCATTTTTGCAAAATGGGGGCCTTTTTGCCTTCCCTCAGCCTCCACCACATTATTTGTGGAAAAAATAGGCTGCTTTTTTTTCCAAAAATGGGGGCTGTTTTGCCTTCCTCCAGCCCCCAGACCCCTCTGCAGGCCTCCCAAACAAACCCAAAACAAAACCCCTTTTTCTTACTCACCTCTTTGAAATCTTGGTGCATCTTATACACCAGTGCATCTTATAATCCAAAAAATATTCTATGTATGTATGTGTGTATGTATGCATGCGTGTGTGTGTGTGTGTATAAACATTAAATATGCATGTACATATATTATATATACATTATATATACTCTCGCTCTCTCGCTCTCTCGCTCTCTCGCTGTAACATATTTTTGCTGATAATGAAAATGAAGGGAGACTAGTATAGATCTAGCTTCATTTGCATTATCAGCAAAAATATATTACACATATAGAAAATAAATTGTCAGCTATAAGCAACTGCCTGGATGGCCCCTGGAGGGGCTGAGAGGCAAAAAGGAAGCAATATGCTCCCTCCCATATTTGGGTATACCAGGGTGATACAACAGGAAAAACAACAACAGCCCCATATTACTCTTCCCTGCTACAAGCTGAGAGGAGGAGAACCTGTGGTCTAGAGGTTAAAGCTACTTCAGGCAGACTTCCCAGATTCAAATGCCGGTAAGGGTATAGCTAGCTGCTGAGGGGAAAAGAGCTTGAAATAGAACTATACTAGTCTCCCATCTTTTTCATTATCAGCAAAATCATGTTTTATATATATACACACACATACATATTTACACACACGCACACACATACACATTGTATGTATATAATTTGAGGTTCATTGACACTTTGCTGCATATGTTAAGATATTCTACCGCACGAATCCCAGCGGCTGATAAGGTCCCACAGAATTGGCCTTCTCTGGGTCCCATCGACCAAACAATGTCATTTGGCGGGCCCCAGGGGAAGAGCCTTCTCTGTGGTGGCCCCGGCCCTCTGGAATCAACTCCCCCCAGAGATTAGAATGGCCCCCACCCTCCTTGTCTTTCGCAAGTTACTCAAGACCCACCTATATCGCCAGGCATGGGGGAATTAAGACATCTCCCCCAGACTTTCTTATATTTTATGTTTGGTATGTATGTGTTGTATGGTTTTTAAATTGTTGCGGTTTTTTAATGTAATTTTATTATTAGATTTGTTTCACTGTTATACTGTTTTTATTGTTGTTGTGAGCCGCCCCAAGTCTTCGGAGAGGGGCGGCATACAAATCTAATAAATTGAATTGAATATTCTATGCATAGTTTATTGAACTCCATTACATTTTATAGAAAAAAATCTGTTGTAGATGTAATAAGGATTAGAGTACATAAAATATATTTTTGTTCAATACTTTTTATTTTTTTGTTAATTAATAATAAAAATACAAATAAACGTGTGTTATATTTCTTTTACTTTTTAACCTCCTCCTCCTCACCCCTGCACCCATTTAAAGTTTTATCAGAGCTTTCCCATTGCAATCCCAAATCTCAAAATGTAATTTTTTCTTTCTTCACTAAGATTATTGTTCTCCATAAACAGCAAAAGGGCAGGAGGTAACAGGAAACCTATTACTTATAAATATGTATGACATGAATATGTATGCCTGCATCATTTTCAACTCCTTTTTTGAAATGTATAAATATGACTACATATCTTCACCTTCAGGGATATGTAACTATTCCTTTGGATTCCTGTACAGTAAACACTGCATTGACCCTTGATTATTTGCTTTGGGTCCTATATTTTGATTCTATAGTGTTTTATATAAATATGATTTGAAACAAAATCTAAAAGTTTCAAATTATAATATTGTCTTGAAGTACATATCTAGTGCGTAGAATTTGACAACAGGACAATGTAACTGGATTCTCCATGCCCTTAAAATGGCTAAACGGGTGATTCTGCAGCATTGAAAAAGATAATGTACAGCCTGTTTAAGTCATTGGATTAAGGACCTGATTACATTTACCACCTCTGAGCAGATTGCCTATACAGCAGTCCCTCGCTATACCGCGCTTCACCTACTGTGGCTTCACTTCATCGCGGGTTTCTGAGGAAGTCGATCGGCAGATTTAAACAGCCCGCCGAACTCGATCGGCAGTTTTTTTAAAAAAAAATAAAAATCTAAAATTGTAAATACTGTATTTAAATACTGTATCTAAAATAAATACTGTGCGGGAAGGGTTTATAAACACTTAAAACAATGAAAACTTACCAAACAATTACAATATAAATACTTAAATAAGTACTATCAGTCGATAAATTCCCCATCGCGGATTTCACCTATCGCGGCCAGGTCTGGAACGTAACACCAGCGAGAGGTGAGGGACTACTGTACATGTAGACATTGATGAACAGGTATAATGATATTTATACAAAATTTAGTAGACTAAATAAATGATAGCTATAAAAGTGTATTAGAAATGTTTAATTTATGCATATGTGTAAGAGAGAGAGGAGAGAGAGTGAGAGAAAAAAACACAGCTATGAATATATATTATTTTAAAAATAATAATGCTAGTATCTAGCTTCCAAAGGAATTTGCTGAAGTAAGAATAATAGAGTCTATAACAGCACCAAGTGATCTGTGAGTTAGCACTTTCATCTTTTAGCAGGTTGGCTGTGGAATCTGGGTTTCTGCAACTTCTGCAAAACTCATCATTGTTAAGGGCAGATGAATCAAAGGCCAGATGATATGTTTTGCCTATCCCCCAGGTCCTGTTTCCAGCATCCTGCTGAGAATTTGATGCACAGCTTAGAAACACTTTGGGAAAATTGAAAGGGCGTTAATTCTTACATCATCTATTTGATGTTGTGCAAAATGCTGGTCTCCTGAACTTTACTTGACTTGTTCAATCTTACAAGCTCAGCAATTCCATTTTCCTGAAATAGTTTGTGTTGGGAAACTGAAGGGTAATGCATAAGCTTCTGTCATTTTGCTGAAGGGCTACTTTAAGTCTTTTGCTACGATCCACTTCATGTGAAAGAAAGAACCCAGAGGCATTTATTTTCTTCTTACCATTTATGAAGGTCCAGCAAACTACACAAGAAAAAAATGTCTTCAAAGAGGTAAACTTTTTTTTAAAAAAAATGTTCGTCCATGGAGAAGCAATTTGTTAGATTTCCTTTCCATTTAAACTTTAAAAGCAGACCATAATATAAAATCACAGCGTTCAAATTAAATGAAAGCCAACAAAGTAAACCAAGAAAATAGCTTGTTACTGGACATGGTATGTGAATGCACACCAGAGGATTGTAGGCTGCTGTTCCATAAGTAAATTTATCCAGAAGCGAGTTTAATTAAACATAACAGAATAACAGAGTTGGAAGGCACTTGGAGTTGAAGGTTTCCTAGCTCAACCTCATGCACAAACAAGAGACCCTATACCCATGATGTCCAGCATGCATACACGGGCCAGCCAGCTGATTTTAGGGCTCTCCAGGCCCACTATGAATTGGAAAACAACCTGTTTTCAGTCTCTGGAGGGGAAGCCCCCCCCCCCCTTTTTTTGTTCTCCCCAAACTCCAGAGCCTTTCTAGGAGCCTGGAGAGGGTGAAAATGGCCTTCCCCACTCTTCAGGAGGCCCTCTGGAGGCCAGTAATGGTCTGTTTCCCAACTTGAAGAAGTTGGCAAATGGGCCATTCCTGGCTTCTGGAGGGCCTCCGGGGGAGTGTGGATGGCTATTTTCATGAAAATCTACCAAAACATATCTATCCCTAAACAACTCCTCTGTGGTGAGCTGTCTAAAGAAAAGTGTGTGCATGAGGTACAAAGGAAGCGATAGAAATACATGTTCAAGTCCCTCAATATCAACACGAAACCCTAGCACAAGATCGATCAACGTGGTGCATGCTGAGAGGGGTATGGCCAACTGCTGCGGTGAAACGGATTTCCCTGCACTCCTGCGGGAAATGTCTGAGCCCCCATCATCTGGTGCCCTGGAAAATAGTGTGATCCCCTCTTCTCTGTGGCAAACCCTCAGATATCTGTATACTGCTATCATGTCCCCTCTGGCCCTCTTTTTTGCTAAACTATCCATGCCCAGTTCCAGCCACCTCTGTTTGTATGTATTTATCATTTTAGCTGCTCTTTTCTGTACTTTCTCTAGAGTTTCATTCTCCTTTTTGTAGTGGGGTGACCAAAATTGAATGCAGTACTCTAATTGTGGTCTGACTATGGCATTATAGAGTGATATTGGTACCTCTTTAGTCTTGGAGTGTATTCCCCTGTTGATGCAGCTTAAGATTGTGTTGGCTTTTTTAGCCGCTGCTGCACCTTGCTGGCTCATATTTAGTTAGTTATCTCATCTGCCAAAACTCTGAGATCTCTCTCACAGTTGCTGCTGTTAAGTGTGGTTTCTCCCAATTTGTATGTGTGTCTTAAATTTTTCTTACCTTGGTGTAAGGTTTTTGCTTTTTTCAACCTTACATTTCATTTTGTTAGTTTGAGCCCACAGTACTAATCTATCTAGATCTTTCTGTATTTTAAGCCTATCCTCTGTGGTATTGGCTACCCTTGCCAGCTTGGTGTCATCTGCAAATTTAATTAGTTCCCCCTCTATTCCCTCATCTAGGTCGTTGATCAATGTATTGAAGAACACTGGGCCCAGGACTGAACCTTGAGGTATCCCGCTGCCTACGTCTTTCCCTGTGGATTTGGATCCACTGAGGACTACTCATTGGATTATTGCATTGGGACTGCTGTACAGACAGAAACTAGGTTTTGGAAGTAATCCTAGACTGACATTCCAAGTTTAACAGTTTTTCAGCTAAAAGTTCTCAGTTCCCATTTTAAGAAGCCAGAGATGTAATCTACACCGTGAAGTTCAATATAATCTTACACCATGTGCATCTATGAGAACAGTGTTCAGTGATAAGCTACAATTAAAATGTCTTCATGATAAAGAGATGGTAAAGAAAAACACCAAAGATGCAGTAATTAGATAATTACATAACAACTGAAGCATCTCTGTGGGTATTGCTGAAAATTATGTGCCAAAATGAAGAGTTTTCTGTTATTCACATGGCACTTAACTAATTGAATATTCATTCTTTTAAAAACTTCAGGTAATCTAAGCATTACAAATTAAAAATGGGTTGTATGCAGCCAGGCATCACTGGACAATAACAAAGAAAACCACTTAAAAAAGAGCTAAAGAAAATTGTTCCTAAAAGAAAAGAAAACTAAATTCATTCCAGAATCTATTATGTGCAATATCAAAATACCCATTTGACTATTAAATGGCAACTTAGCCTAGAGAACTGAAAGTAGTAAACTGCATGGAATGAGTAATAAGATGAGGTAGGAAATTAAAAGTTATGATTCCATGCTTCACTCAGCATATACAATCTCAAATTGTATACGCTGAACAATCTTCAGTCAATATTATATGCCATTCCTTTCAAAAGGGAAGATTTTTTTCTTAATATACATCCATTTAGAGAAGGTAAAATGTAATTCTAAGCATTTTAATTAGGTTTATATTAATAACCATATGTTATTCACGAGAGGTTTAGTTTCCAAGCTGCAATCAGTGAAAGACTCAAAATGGCATTGGTAAAAGAGCCATGTTTCTCTATTATAAAATGCATAAATGAATCTTGTTTTGCAGAGAAAATTAGAATTAGCATGCATGTACACACACACACACACAGACACACACACACAGAGGGGGGGAGGTAGAGAGACAGAGACAGAGAGATTATTGTTTTTATAAATCTCAAAGTCTGAAATATATCCACCACAGCCACCTCCTATTTTTCCCATAACATCAAACCTTTGAAAAGTGCTTGGAAACTTCAGATCTTGCAGAATGCAGCTGCGAGAGCAATCATGGGCTTCCCAAGGTATGCCCATGTTACACCAACACTCCGCAGTCTGCATTGGTTGCCGATCAATTTCCAGTCACAATTCAAAGTGTTGGTTATGACCTATAAAGCCCTTCATGGCATCGGACCAGAATATCTCCGGGACCGCCTTCTGCCGCACGAATCCCAGCGACCGGTTAGGTCCCACAGAGTTGGCCTTCTCCGGGTCCCATCGACTAAGCAATGTCGTTTGGTGGGACCCAGGAGAAGACCCTTCTCTGTGGCGGCCCCGACCCTCTGGAACCAGCTCCCCCCAGATATCAGAGTTGCCCCCACCCTCTTTGACTTTTGCAAGCTCCTTAAAACCCACCTCTGTCGTCAGGCATGGGGGAATTGAAATTTCCCTTCCCCCTAGGCTTATAGAATTTATACATGGTATGCTTGTATGTATGAGTGGCTCTTTAAATTGGGACTTTTTGGATTGTTTTTAATATTAGATTTGTTTACATTGTCTTTTTATATTGGAGAGGGGTGGCATACAAATCTAATAAATACAAATACAAGTACAATACAAACCTGTGAAGTGGGTTGTGCTGAGAGAAAGGAGAAAGTGACTGGCCTGAGTCACTCATGGCTAAGCAGAACTAGAACTCATGGTCCTCTAGTTTGTTGCCTTGTATCTTATCCAGAGATACCACTGTACTTTATTATTTGCGTTCTACATTTGAATAAATATCATAAGACCAGCTACAGAAGTAAAACAATGCATTCTTTCTTGTTAATTTCAAGGATGTAGATTTTATAAGCAATATCTTCTTTTGTATTTATCAGGATCCCAAAACTCCATTTGAATTGGGAATATCTGAATATATTGAAAAATAATACTAAAGTTAAAGGGCCACATAGGATTTTCAATAAAAGCTGTTCCTGATGTTATATGTTCAAGAACTTGAGTCTAAGTTTGTTTCGGTTTTTTTCCTTTACTGTGCAGAAAATTCCTTTTGCTTCCCTCCCATTCCTCAGCTCCTACCCCCATCAGCCCACCAACTCTAATGGCTATTTTTACTGCACTGGAAACATTTTCAGTTGAAGAGTTAAGTTAAATGCTTAAATTAATAAGTGGGAAGTGGAAGTGTGTGGGTGTGTGCATGTGTGCATAGATCTGAATTTTACTTGCATCTCCTCTAAAGTTAAGTTGGGTAATCAGGATTCAACTCTACAAGGTGCTTTGCTGTATGTTGCTGAAAAATGGGGAAAATATATGTTACTTCACTACTAAGGGTGGGCAGCAGGCAGGATGGGGTGGAAGCCAGTTCCACTGGCAGAAATGAAGCTGTGTGACCAGCTTTAGCTGACCATCACCCCTCCCATCCTCCTCCTCCTCCTCCTCGGAAAACAACAGGGAGACCAGCACCAACAGGTGTTGCAGGGGGCCCATTTCCTCCCCCCTCTTTTCTCAACAGCTGATTGGCACCCGTTCACCTAGCTACCCAGCCGGAAGCAGGGGGCGACCCAGGAAGGAGAGTGTGGGAA
Source organism: Erythrolamprus reginae (assembly GCF_031021105.1). Taxonomy (NCBI): domain Eukaryota; kingdom Metazoa; phylum Chordata; class Lepidosauria; order Squamata; family Dipsadidae; genus Erythrolamprus; species Erythrolamprus reginae. Next base: position 234,444,516 of record NC_091952.1, on the reverse strand, counting down.
ACGCGAAGCAAATTGTCACCCCAGAGAGAGACACTGGTGAGGTTGTATGTCGAGGACTTAACAGTTCACTTAAATGATGATGATCGTTCAAGCCACTCCCATCTGGTCACATGGCCGGCAAGCCACTCCTTCCCAGTCATATGACCATCAAACCCCACCCACAAAATAAGCCACACCCACAGTGTGATAGTAAAAATGTTGGCTGCCCATTACTGTTCACTACAGTGCTTTCCATCACATAAATGGCTTCTTTCAGTGCTATTCCTAAATAATGTTTCACATTATTTACACTTAGACACTTGGATAGTTAGAACTGAAGACAGAACAATTACAACCAGCTTACTTTCCATTGAGGATCTGAATGCTGCTATAGGACATTGCATATCAATAGTATGACACAAAGTATATACAAGTACAGTATACACAAAGTCTAAATATAATTTTTACCCTGTGCCATCAATCTCCTGAACATTTAATTCCCATAGCATTGTCTTAAGCCTAAAGATATGTATCCGTGTAGTAGGCTGTATTACTATTATCCTTTCTATCTTCTCTTCTTTCATACTACATTCTCGTTTTGGTATCTATGATTGATCCATTGCTGTTGTATCTTATGCTTAATTATTATAACTATGATCTGTCACTTCATTGTTTGCATGGATGCTGAGAGCTTATGCGCTGAAACAATTTCTTGTGTGTCCAGTCATACTTGGCCAATAAATCTATCTACCTATCTATTTACCTATCTATTTACCTATCTATCTATCTACCTATCTATCTACCTATCTATCTACCTATCTACCTATCTACCTATCTACCTATCTACCTACCTACCTATCTACCTATCTATCTACCTATCTACCTACCTACCTACCTATCTATCTATCTATCTATCTATCTATCTACCTATCTACCTATCCACCTATCCACCTATCCACCTACCTACCTACCTATCTATCCTTCCATCACCTATCTCTCTATTTATCTATCCATCCATCCATCCAATCACCATCTGTTATTACCAAATCAAAAAGGGAAATCAGTGTCTGTTAAATCAGTGTCTTCCAAATGTGGCAACTTTTTATGTATTAGATTACAGATATAAGTATAAGCATGGTTACGAATGGATAGGAATAAAAGGAAATATTAGGGAAGGGATGGTAAGCACATTGGTGCACTTATACACGCCCCTTACAGACCTCTTAGGAATGGGGTGAGGTTGACAGTAGACAGTATAAGGTTAAAGTTTGGGGTGTTTGGGGTAGAAACCACAGAGTCAGGTTGTGTATTACAGGTGTTGATCACTCTGTTGCTGATGTTGTATTTTCTGCAATCAAGTTTGGAGCAGTTTCCTTTAAGTTTGTATCTATTGTGTGCTTGTGTATTGTTGTGGTTGAGGCTGAAATAGTCATTTACAGGTAGGATATTGTAGGTAGGACATTGACAAGTAGGACATATCTTTAATAATTTAAACATGCCTTTAAGACATATGGATTCAACTCACTCACTTCAATTCAACAACTTAGGCACTCACATATCTTCAAGTTGCCAAGATTGAAAAACACCGATTTAACACATATAAATAACTATTCACACATTTACAACTCCCAGAATTCTTCAGTCAACATGCTTGGAAATTCTTGAAATTGAAGTCTACAAATCTTCAAGTTGCACTTTGAAAAACACTTTGTAATCCTCGGGAGCCTTTCAAAGAGAGTGAGAGGTACCAATGCCAAAAAGGATCATTTGAATTCTATCCAGCAATGATTAAATAGAAAGAAGTTCAAATCCTTTTGAAGTCCTCTGCATAGAGAGAGGAAAACAGTTTAAATAAAGTTGGCATGTATTAACAATGTACTGTTATGTCTTGTCAAGCAGCAATTTGGGAAAATAGATATGATGTGCATTATTCTATTTAGGTACAATGGTGTTGAATTAATTTCTTTGAAATGAAGCTTCATTTGGACTGGAAGCATTAACCTCAGTCGACTGTTCTTTTAAATGGTTATTAATTAGTAAGGTGGATTTACTTTTATGTTCTTTCATGTCAATTGAATCATTGTTTTAAATGTTTCTAAATGCACAGCCATTATGAATACAAGGCATTCACGGCCGTGTATGCTAAATTATTAAAGACAACACAAGGATCGGATTCAATTCCAATTGAAATAACTAGCCCCGGAATTCAAAGGAATTAATGGCTTAAGACATGAGTGTTTGTATCCTAGATTCATTGTTCAGTTCACAATTTCCAGGGAATACACATGTTCTTTCATGGTAATTTACATTTGGATAGCAACAGTTTGCCCCCAAAATTCAAATTTCAGTTTTGGGGAGTTGGTTGTATATTAGATTTTATGTTTCCCTACTCATACTCTTTAAATATATTGATACAGGTGATGATGCTAAAGAGTTTATTTTAATGTTTCTCCTTGTATGTCTTTACTTGCAAGTAAAATGAACACTTTGGGGCTCCCACAAGATATTCCCCAGGCAGATAGATGGCAACAGAATAGTAACTAGAATAGAATAGAATAGAATAGAATAGAATAGAATAGAATAGAATAGAATAGAATTTTATTGGCCAAGTGTGATTGGATACACAAGGAATTTGTCTTGATGCATATGCTCTCAACGTATATAAAAGAAGAATACATTTGTCAAGAATCATGTGGTACAACACTTAATGATTGTCATAGGGGTCAAATAAGCAATGAAGAAACTATCAATATTAATAAAAATCTTAGGATACAAGATACATATAGAAAGTTTCTATATTAACAAAAATGTCAGGGTTCTATTATGAATGATCTAAAACTTAATCTGGTGATTACTTTTAGAACCAGAGAACAGGAATGCAGAGAAAGAAAGCATCTGTTTACTTTTAGACAGCAAAAGGAATAAGAGGAAATCTGTCTATTTTAAAGGATAGTAGTGCAAAAGAGGAAATTGTTAACAAAAGAGTAAGTTGTTAAGCCAACCTGAGTCCTTTAGGATTGGGCGGGATAGAAGTCAAACTAAATAAACAGTTCTACCTATATATTCTACCTCACATTCATTCTTTCTATGCCAGAAATAATGTCCTTTGGTAATTATTGGGTTATGAAGCTCCAAAAATCCACCTAATTTATTGTTAAAAACATATCTCAAAACTAGATCTACTTCCTCAATTCTGATCTAGGTGTCTCTACTATTTTACCTCAAAAAGATGAACCTGTGCAGAAGCCATATTCCTCTATGAAAGACCATTGATCTAGGACAATATTTCATGAGGCCTAAAATACTACCTTTACCTCACAGAGTTGAAGAAGAATGTTTCCACGTCACACTGCTTTGTTGAAAACAAAATCTAAAATGTATTTGTGTAGTGAGCCAAAAGCTGCAAAATAAGATTGTTGTATCCCCACCAAAGCATGTTGAATTGAAACTTATGAGCATTTTCCAACATTTTTCATTTTGTAGAAGAAAAATAACATGGAATTGTCAGTATAAATGAACATCAATTTCCTCACAGTCTTTTCTGTAAAGCAATGTTATTTCCCTTACCACACACTCCTCTTTATTTTATTTTTTTATTTTTGCAAACAATATTGTATCATTGTCCAATCAGAATGATGGTGAACTATCCTGCAGAGAAGTCCTTCACTTTTGTTGAGTATTTGGGTTTATAAAATATTGAAAACTCTCAAGAAATGAAACATAAAAAACCCCACCACACCATGTTTTAACAAATATTATGAGATTAACTGTGAGATAGAGGACAAACATGGCTATTTATGTACAAAATCTAAATAAATATGGTCAGTAAAAACTAACATTTAGTAGCCAAATGATCTTCAATTATAGGTGACATAGCATTTTTATAGGAAGCAAATATTAAAGCTTCAGTAATCATTAATTTTAAGTGTGCTACTATCTCTGATCCTCCACAGAAACAATGCTTCAGAATATTATTTTCCTGAGGCAGAACAGTGTGACAAGAGAGACTAATCTGCTTCCTGTTTTAGCCCTCTACAGATGTTTCAATCTATACTAATGAAAAGAGAACTATATAGAGCAATAAAGGAGAATATTTTTAGCTCAGGATTGAAATGACGGGTCCTTGGTGCTCCTCTGAGTTTGGTTGTTTTCTTGCAGATGTTTCATTACCCAAACTAGGTAACATCATCAGTTATCATTATTGTCATCATCATTACTAATGATGCTATCTAATGAAACATCTGCAAGAAAACAACCTAGTTCTGGAAGCACCAAGGACCCGTCATTTCAATCCTGAGCTAAAAATATTCTTCTCTATTGCTCTATATAATTCTATTTTCTATTTTCTATTTCTATTTTCAGTTCAGGAAGCGCCAAAGACCACTCAGAACTATATAGTCTTCTGTGGGACTGACATCATTATATTGGATATTCAGGAGAAGGAATAAGATGTGTAACCTCATGAGCTATTGACAGTGAAGGCTTTACATTCTTGAAGAAGGGTCAGTTGTAATACTGATTCAGAAGCAATTACTGGATTAGATTAGATTAGATTAGATTTATTGGATTTATATGCCACTCCTCTCCGTAGACTCAGGGCGGCTCACAACAATGACAAAAACAGTACATAGTAACAAATCTAATATTTAGCAATCTAAATTACAGTTTTAGGTTAAAAAATTCATAAAAGCAACCCCAATATATATAAAAAAACAAGCACAGAATCAATCATACACCAAAACAACATGGGCAAGGGGGAGATGTTTCAATTCTCCCATGCCTGATGGCAGAGGTGGGTTTTAAGGAGTTTACAAAAGGCAAGGAGGGTGGGGGCAATCCTAATCTCTGGGGGGAGCTGGTTCCAGAGGGTCGGAGCCACCACAGAAAAGGCTCTTCCCCTTGGTCCCGCCAGACGACATTGTTTAGTCGACGGGACCTGGAGAAGGCCAACTCTGTGGGACCTAACCGGTCGCTGGGATTCTTGCGGCAGAAGGCGGTCCCGGAGATATTCTGGTCTGGTGCCATGAAGGGCTTTATAGGTCATAACCAACACTTTGAATTGTGACTAGAAACTGATTGGCAACCAATGCAGACTGCGGAGTGTTGGAGTAATATGGGCATACTTAGAGAAGCCCATGATTAATATAATTTACAGATTAACAAAACCTAGTTGATGAATACACCTATCCCCCCAATATTTTTTTTCAGATAAATCCATTTTAAATAAAATCATCATAGATTTGCTGAACTCATGAGTACAGCCCCCTCCCCGCTGTCATCTGTTTTGTTGTTTATTGTTATTGTTAGTTTCCTAGGATAAGGCCATGTTTTGGGGATAAATGCAGAACAGAAACTGGTTGAAACAGCAACTTTTCCCATGTGCATCATTTTCTCTTTGTTCTGAATTTTGTTTGCATCTCTCTTTAAAAAAAAAAAACCTAATTCAAATTCAGATTGAATCTTTCCAACAGAGACCTTCAACATTCATAACTTTATTTTCCCACTGAATCTAAGAAATAAGCCAAAGGAAAAATGCTGAAGGGTATATTGGATCATTGTACCACCAGTCCTTTTGAAGCAACATTAAAGGCATCATGCTGAAACTCTCGTAATATTCTCTCTGTGTGTGTGTGCATGTGTGTGTGTATGTGCGTGTGTAGACACGTGTGTGTGTTTTAAAACTTCTAATTATGCCCTTATTATTCTATTATTTGCCAGGACCATGATACAACAAGGATTATTTTAATTTTTTAAAAAATCCGTAAATAATTTTGTTTTACATTAAATATACTGCAGTGATGGTGAATCTATGACAAGGGTGCCACATGTGGCATGCGGAGCCATATCTGCTGGCACGCGAGCCATTGCCCAATATTCATGTGTGAGCCAGCCAGCTGATTTTTGGCTTGTGCATAGGCTCAGGGAGAGTTTTTGGCTTCCAGAGAGCCTCCGGGGGAGGGGAGGGTGTTTTTACCCTCCTCCGGCTCCAGGGAAGCCTTTGGAGCCTGGGGAGAGCAAAACACGATCCCAATCACGATCCCAAGTCACAATCCCACCAGAATTTGGCAAACAGCACATTTCCAGCCTCCAGAGGTCCTCCGGAGGTCAAGGAAAGCTGTTTTTCTCCTCCCCAGGCATTGAATTATGGGATGTGCAATAGTGAACGCACATGTTCTTTCAACACCTGAGGAAAAAAAGGTTCACCATCACTGAGTTCCAAATCACAAATGTAGAACATTCCTTAGTCATCTTGATTTTTTGAGCAGTGGACAGCGACTGCAAAAAGGTGGATGGGTAAGAACATTAATTTAAAAAAAATACTTTTGATATTACCTTTGTTTAATTAATATAAATTAATTTCATCATTCCCCTACAGAGATCTGTATATTCATGCTGTCTAATAGCATTTCTCAATCAAATCTACCCAGAAACAGAGATATACCCTTCCTTTTCATGCATAGATTCATACAGAAGGGAAGAAGCTAAAAGAAGGCAAGAGAAGAAACAATGAATGGAAACTAATCAATTGGAGAAGCAATTTGTAATTAAAGAGAAACTTCCTAATAGTGAGAGCAAATAATCAGTGGAGCAGCTTGCCCTCAGAGATTTTGGGTGTTTATAGGGGCGGGTTCTAACTTACTTTGCTGCCCGTTCAATTCCTCCCACGTTTGTGCTTGTATAGTGCTGAAAAATCCAATTTTGTTTTTTAAAGCCAAAAACAAGATGGCGATGCATGCAAAACTGGGAAGAACCCACCTCTGGTGTTTCATCACTGGAGGTTTTTAGAACAGTTTCGACAGCCATTTGACCAGAATGGTATGGAACACTGATGGTGAACCTTTTTTGGTTCACATGCCAAAAGGGGTGTGTGTGAAAGTGCTAGCATGGCTGCATGTGCCCACACTCCTTCCCTCACCCCCCACCCATGTGCACCTCCCATGCTGCCCCCCCCCCCCCATCCTGCATATACGAACAGGCCTGGTAGGTGAGAAAAGCCAGGTAGGTGAAAAAATGTCCAAATGGGCAAACAGGAAGTTCAAAAAAAGCACTTCCTGTTTGCCCATTGTGCTGTTTTTTGCAGTCTGGGGCTTCAAGAAGCTTTCCTGAACCCTCTCCAGTGCAAAAAACAGCACAATGGCAAAACGGAAGTTCAGAAAATGCACTTCCGGTTTGCACAATGGCATTTATTTTTGCCTCTGGGGCTTCAGAGAAGATTCCCTGAAGCCTCTGGAGGGTGAAACGGCCTTTCCAAGGACGAAAATCAACTGGCCAGCATGCACATGCATGCTGGAGCTGACCTTGGACAAAGTCTCACATGTCCTGTAATATGGCTGCATAGTGCCATAGGTTCACCATCACAGGTATAGAGTCTCCCGTTTCAGCAGGGGGTGGACTAAAAAACCTCCAAGATCCCTTTACACTCTATACTGTAACACAAAGTAAAATCTCCTCTTCACCCCTACTTGTAAGCAGCAATGGTTTCCAGCCTAGCTTTAAAATAAATTGATTTCTCTAAGGCCCAACACCTTTTGTTCATTCTAAAATGAACTTATTTCTATCCACCTCAGTGCTTTGTAAAGCCAGGTTCTGCGCCAATTAACAGAGTAAATCCACACTGTCCCTTGATGTACCTTTTACTATCAATTGTTAGAATACAGAAACAATAGAATTGGATTATGTCTTCCATATATTAGCATCTCCAAACAAAAATGTGGATTTCTAGAAGTACAGATCACTTTAATGGGTTAGTAGATTTTTTAAAAAAATATTTTTATTCCATGCATTTTTACTAGCAACGCAAAGTTTTCCTCCAAGATTATAAATAATATTGCAGTAATACTTTTAAAATATTACTCCAAGTAGCCATCTGTATTTCTTATGCACTTAGGTTGGCATTAGTCTCTTGGCAGGCATTTTTAACTTCCAATCTTCCATGGGGAAAGGTCATTCCGGCTTAATGAGGCTCTTCACCTTGAAAAAGTAGATTGCTCTCCTCCCATGAATCTTCAATACAGGGCCAATGTTTCCTGATCACCTACTTTCCTTTGCTGGAAGCCATTACTGAATTAATGTCAGCCATTTGAGGTCAAGGAGCAAAACCAGCAGATATTCCAGGAATGTTAGTTTTAGTTGTAGGCTAGAATAACAGGCTCTAGAATGCCTTCAGATTGTCCATCAACTCTACAAAATAATACCCCCCCCTTTTTTTACACTTTTTACTTTCTCAAGTCTGATTAGACTTTTTTTTTTGTTCCTTTAACACTTCACTGCTCCTTGACCTGGGGATATTTGGGGCATTTTTTAAAAAATGTCATGATATACACGTTTAATGGTAATAATAATTAAAACAGCATGACAAACTATTGTCAACAATGGTGCATTAGAATATTTTCAAGATCTATCACTTGCCTGCAAGCAAGAACTGGTAGGACCCAATCAAGACAAAGTAATAGATAACAAAGAGATTAAAGTGCTCTGGGACTTCGCAATTCAGACAAGCATCTGCCACACAACATTCCAGACTTAACAATTGTGGACAAGAAAGTTAAAGTATGACCCAAAAGTATGAATGATGGACATTGTAATAACTGAAGATAGTGAAATAGCAATAGCACTTAACTCTGCTGCATTGTTCAAAACTACTATACACTTGTACTGTTGTCGAGTCTGTATGACTCAAACCGAAAATTCTTTATTTTAAGTGCTTATATTTGGTCAATTTGAAAACTATTTTCCCCTTGGAAACTAGGTTGAACATTTCAGCACACAGTGAAATGAAATTTTAAATAAAAAAATAATGCTTATTGGTTTATTTTACTCATAAAAGCCCCCCCTTTTTTGTGATATTTTTTTTTCAATGTATAGATAGTTTTGCCTGCAAACAACATACAATTTTACTAAATTTGGTGTGGAATTTGATTTTATAATCATTTACAGCCCTATCTAAGTGGTTTACAGAGTCAACATATTGCATCCAACAATTTGGATTCTCACTTTACCCACCTCAGAAGGATGGAAGGCTGAGTCAACCTTGAGCCTGGTGAGATTTGAATTGCCAAATTGCAGATAGCCAGGAGTCAGTAGAAGTAGCCTGCAGTACTGCGCTCTAACCACTGCACTAGTTGTAAAAAGCAAGAGGAAATAAAAAATACAACGCCCCCCACCCTGCAAATAGAAGTAGAATGACTGTGGCAAAAAAAGAGCAAAGATATGCCAATGGTATGATCCCAATACAATCTGAAGCACCATTACACAATCTCAAAACATCTGAAACACCACTTGAACAACATTGGCATTGACAAAATCAGTCAATTGCAAAATGCAGCTTTATTCAGATCATCCTGTGATGGAACCTTCAACACAATAAAAAAAAGAACAAGATCTTTGGCTCAATAGGTGGTTTGAAAATGACAAATCCGGTCTAAACATCCCAACATCTATGGGATCAACCATAGTAATAAAAAATCTTCAGTTCTGTCTCATTTCTCACAGAATTTCAGTCCTAGAAACAAAGAAACATAGAAGATTGATGGCAGAAAAGAACCTCATGGTCCATCTAGTCTGCCCTTATACTATTTCCTGTATTTTATCTTAGGAGGGATATATGTTTATCCCAGGCATGTTTAAATTCAGTTACTGCGGATTTACCAACCACGTCTGCTGGAAGTTTGTTCCAAGCATCTACTACTCCTGAGGTAAAAAAGAAAATCCCTGTAAGAGTTCTTTAAATTTGTAAAGCCCATATGTCTCAAAGGTACTTAAACTTTGAAAATATTTCTGCGCCTCAACAATAATTTTAGAAAGTTTGTGTGTATTATAAAAAAAACACTGTGCCATTTTTTAAATCCTAGAATCAAAATTATTCTACATTTTTCAGCAAGTGTGGTCAAAATTGTTCATGACATCAGGAGATCTGCACAGTCAGAAAAATAATTACAGACTTTCTTTATAATTCATTCAGGATAGGATTTCATTTCAGACCATGAGAAATCAAAAATAAGTTTCATTTCATTAGAAAATGCTAATATTTTTTTCAAGCTACAATCAAAATTGCTGGAGAAGATGAAGCCACACAGTCAGCCTCATATTCACATCTTTCTTTAAATTTCCGGAGAGATATTCAAAAGTCTTAGATCCCTTGTGCTAGAATCTTTCTTCCTGCTGTCCAAAAAAATAAGGAATCAGATGAGTGACATTTAAAACACATGAGCCAAGGGGAAAATATCTCCCATCCCAGATCATTGTATTAAATATTCATTTCAAATTAAACCACCAGCTTTTGCTTTTTTCATTTTTGTAAACAATAAATGGCACCAGATATTATTTGTGGAATGTATATTCTGCCCTTTCATTCAGGTGTTTCAAGAGATCCAGATGTTTTGACTGGCCAAGTTATCAAGTGATCTTCTATGGCTGAGAGTAAACATGTATCCAATACAGAGGAGATTTTGCTTTTCTTTCTTTTTCCTTTTTTTTTAAACAAAACCTGCAATTTATATAGCTGAACTATTTAATTATTATGAACATTTATTTAATCTATGTTATTCTACCAATAGCACTAGTAACTGTAAAATGACTTTGGAAGGTCCATCATTTTCATCGTTAGCACTCAATTTTATTTTATTTCTGCTTAATTTTTCTCTCTCTTGGTATTGCCACATCTGCAAATGTCACTCTTTTCAATTATTTTTATATAACCACTTAGTTATGTTCCAGATGGTAATTAGTATTTTGCAAAAATCTCATTTCTATCATTGTCAGCTTCATTCTCAATTTTGCGATCATGTCACATTCAGGAAATTCTGAAATTATAGTTGTTGCATCAGTGCCAATATTACACAATGGCTACTCTGTCATTATATTGCTTATACTCAGCCCGGGCATATATTTTTTTCTGCATCCATTTATTCATAATGTATAGTTTTATCTTTTCATTTTTAAATTCTGCACTTGCAGCTGTCAGATAGAAATTGAATCCTTGATTTCATCAAGGTTGTTTGCAATGTTTCTTCTTGGGCTGCAAAAATTAATCCTTCTGTTTTCTTCCTAATGGTGTCAGCCTGTAACCATTGCCAGTTCCTACTTTTGTGGTCTTTAGTTTGAGGGTTTTTTTTTTTTTAATGCACTTATCATTTAATGCCTCACTTCTCCAGTCTTCTAAATGATTTAGCAAAAGTCTCTTATATAGCCATTTTTTGCCTCTGGTTGTTATTGTTGATGTTCTTATAGTTGGTTGACAGTCAGCCAGATGTTCAAACTGAATTTGCTGTTCCAGGTAAAGCTGCCTTTGGCAATTGACTGGTGGTGATTTTGTCAATGCTGATAGTGTTCTTGAGGGTTATGTGGCAGGTGCTTGTCTTTTCAATTCTGAAATCCCAGAGCATTATAGCTTCTTCATTTTCTATTACTTTGTCTATTTTGTCCTTTTGTTCTCACTTGCAATCAAACAGTGTTTCTGGTAGATATTTCAATGCACCATTGTTGCTAATTTATTATGCCATTGTATGTAGGCAGTGTGCATGAACTTGCAGCAGCTAACTGTTTCTTCAGCTTCTTTACAGAGGCAGCTGTCTGTTGCTGTCTTCTAATTTCTGGTTTTGAATGCCTACGTTCTTAAGACTTGGTCTTGTGCAACCAGAATTATCTCCGCTGTTTCTGTTTTCACCGTTCCTACTTTTTACACTTGCCAGGGTTTTTTTTTTAATGTGCTTTGCCTGCTTGATTGATAAGGATTTTCTTTCATTGTACTAGATTAAGGGAATTCTTTGTCATTATTTTTTTCTGGTTTTTCTAACCAGGACTTCTAATTCTGTTTAAGTTTGTATGCTATCCCAGCTGTGTATCTATTGATTGGAATTGCCCACATGCTAATTGTCTTGATATTATGTCTGCCATTCATTTTGGGCATTATGATCTTCACTTTTCTGCTGTATTCTTCTTGACTTCAATGTGATTGATGTTGTCAGCAGGAAGGAAGGCCAGTGACTGTATCTTCTGTTGTGCCATTGATTTTTATACAAATTTTCTGATGTTTCTACTGCCTTCTTTTATTTCTAAGAATTTGATAGATCCAAGCTACATTTAATATTATCTTCCTTCTCTTGCAGTTTTCCAAAATCATTTTGTGAATTAGGAGCTGATCTTTTATTCCTCTGTGTTTTGGTCAGTATCCTTTCTAAATTTAGTATTAGGATTATTAGATGGCTTACATTGTACACTGGTAATGTGGCTTGTCATATATTATGTAGAGTGACACAATCATGGGATAATGACTCCTATTTTAAACAGAGGAATCAATAAGCAATATTTCAACTCATACATTCTGTTATGTTCTGAGATCATACTTCAATTTTTACAATGCAGAAATAGTAGACCAAAAGGCAAGTTAGAAAAGGCAGATCTGTATCTTTGAGAATAAAGAGCTGCAAAGAGGTGAAAAAAACCCCATTACTTTTTTATTTGAGATATTTATTTATCCATTTCTCCATTTCTCTGAGGTTAGTTGAGGAAAACATGAGAAGCAACGTGAGAAAATATTATTTTACTGAAAGAGTAGTAGATGCTTGGAACAAACTTCCAGCAGACTTGGTTGGTAAATCCACAGTAATTGAATTTAAACATGCCTAGGATAAGCATATATCCATCCTAAGATAAAATACAGGAAATATTATAAGGGCAGACTATATGGACCATGAGATCTTTTTCTGCCACCAATCTTCTATGTTTCTTCTATGTTTCTATAAACATCTAAAATATAGTGGTATAGTGCATAATAACCCATTAAATATTTGGATATTTAATCCAAATAATTTTTTTAAAAAGCTGAAATGTTAGATCCCATATAGAGACAAGTTTTCAAAGAAAAGTCAATGTCCATCACAAAATTTCATGTCTCTAATTCCAGCTGTTGCCTCTAAATCTCTTATTGCCTTTAAATCTCTTACTGTCATTCAACATTAGATTTTTTTTCAGAAATCAAACAAAGAAGTATCAAATCAAATTTCCTTGCCAAGTGGTCTTCTGTCTCAATGGATTTGATTATTCCCAAGCTTTTAGTCAAGAGGTGTATCTTGAACAATTAGATTTAGACTGACAAACATATATTCTGATATGTTGCTCTGATCACATCAATATGAGAGTAGGGGTTATGATTAAATTATTTCCAAAATCTCCCGTTTCATTTGTAAATCTTATAGATTCAAGTTGGTCCATTATTCACACTGTGGGGTTAAACATTTCCAAAGAAGGACCGATAAAGGAGAATATTTGTAGCTCAGAGTTGAAATGAGGGGTAGCACTGCTCGTAGCAGTATAGTGATAGTAAATGATGTCAGAAATGATGTTACCTGGTTTGGTAATGAAACATCTGCAAGAAAACAAGCTCAGAAGGTACCATGGACCTTCAATGATGGACTATCTTTGGCATTTTTCATATCATCAGTTATTTTGTACTCCAATAGAGAAGAAATGAGATCAAACAATCTATTTAATCCAATCCTACCTGTCCTTATCTACATCTATTATTTTGGCTAAAGCCTATCATCATCTTGTTTTAAACATCCAATAATCTTTTGTGGACTGGAGTCTTGGGCTAATGAATGGAGCTACAAAAATTTGTACTACCACACTGTGGCTTATTTTGTGGGTGTGGCTTGCTGGCCATGTGACCAGGTGGGAGTGACTTGATGATCATGTGACCAGGGGATGGCTTTAAGATCATGTGACTGGCTTCTGTCACTCATGTCAAGGGTTTGGATTAGGGTTAGGGTGCCTGTCCTGTCCTCGCCTCAAAGAGATACAATTTCCCTATCTATTGACTATTACTATCGCAAATATACTATTTAATATATGTACATACATATTGCACACAGGCACACAGAAATATACATTATCGGCTATATTGTATGTGTGTATACACACACATAGAGCTCTTCTAAAATTATACACATTCAACCTCATTTACTGCGATAGGAAAAACATACCCAGAGCCCAGAATGGAAAAAAAGAAAAAAAATACAAAGTTTTTCTACTGGTACTGTGTACCAGACCAAAATTTTTCTACCAGTTCTGCGTACCTGACCGTATCCATAGGAGCCCATCAGTGCCTTCCCGTAACCAATGCAAAGATTGTTTCAGCAGATATATGCACATTTTTCCCAGAGAGTGCAATATCTTCCTCTACTTAAGATTGAACTCACATTTTTGTTGCCATTTAGTGATAATCTGGATGTTTGCAATCTTCATCTGGTAGACTTGGTATGAATATTAAATGTCAACAATCTAATAAACATCACATGTGTTTAGGTGGAAGTAATTATAAGCTTACATAATTCCACCCATGCAAGGCAAATAAAAGAACCAATTTGGTATAGTGGTAAAGCTGGAATGGAGGTTTTGCATTATCCTTTCCCTGGTGTGGGGTGGAAATGGGGATTTTGCAGTATCCTTCCAGCAGGAGTGGGAAGGGAATAGAGATTTTACAATATCCTTCCGCTGGGAACAGGGAGAGAAGCAATCTAACTATGGAAGGAAGGAAAGATAATAAATTAGGGAGCATACAGAGGAAAGGGAAAGAATTGTTAATATGGTATAATACAATGGCTGATGAAATTTCTCTTAATGAGAAATGATAATATTATTTGAGTACAATATGGGGGGGGGGGCATAACAGACCTCTGTTAAATTGGTCACAGCTTCCACTTTGACTTGTTTGACCTGTTCATGACCATTAGAAACATAGAAGATTTACGACAGAAAAAGACCTCATGGTCCATCTTGTCTGCCCTTACACTATTTCCTGTATTTTATCTTAGGATGGATATATGTTTATCCCAGACATGTTTAAATTCAGTTACTGCGGATTTACCAACCACGTCTGCTGGAAGTTTCTTCCAAGCATCTACTACCATTCCTAAATTCTAACCACTTGCACATTCCCTTCTCTCTGCAAGATACAAAAGGAATCAGCACTCCCTTTGCTTGAATATATTACCATTCAAGCCAAATAAGCATTCTCAAATTTGGAAGAGCTCTAACTCTATCAAAATGTGATGAGATTCCAAGAGCTATTTCTGAGGGGAAGGTATGTGATACCTCATTCAATAACTTTGTCCTTGTGAAGAAATCATCAATAGAAGCCTTACTCTGACCAATTTAGATTGTGATAAAGCCTATACCAGTGATGGCAAACATATAGCATGGGTGGCACGTGGAACCATATCTAATGATACATGAGCCGTTACCCTAGCTCAGCTCCAATATGTATGTGTATGCTGGCCAGCTGATTTTCGGCTGGCAAGGAGGCTCTGGGGGGGGGCATTTTTGGCTTCTGCAGAGTCTCTGGGGGGTGGGGGAAGGGATTTTTGCTCTCCTCAGGCTCCAGAGAAGCCTCTGGAGCTGGAGAGGGTGAAAAATCAACTAAACAATGTCGTTTTGCAGGGGCCAGGGGAAGAGCCTTCTCTGTGGCGGCCCTGGCCCTCTGGAACCAACTCCCCCCAGAGATTAGAATTGCCCCCACCCTCCTCGCCTTTCGTAAGCTCCTTAAAACCCACCTCTGCCGTAAAGTGTTGGGGGTTTGAGGATGACACTATGGAGTCCGATAATGAGTTCCACGCTTCAACAACTCGGTTACTGAAGTCATATTTTTTCCCCCTAGACCTCTACAATTTACACATGGTAGGTTTGTATGTATGTTTGTATGTATGTTTGGTTTTTTAAATAAGGGTTATTTAGTTGTTTAGTTGATATTCTTTCCCTCTAGGCCTCTACAATTTACTCATGGTATGTTTGTATGTATGTTTGGTTTTATAAATAAGGGTTATTTAGTTGTTTTAGTATTGGATTGTTACATGCTGTTTTTATCACTGTTGTTAGCTGCCCTGAGTCCACGGTGAGGGTCGGCATACAAATCCAATAAATAAATAAATAAATAAATAAATAAATAAATAAAATGGGCCTACTTAGTGCACCAGACGTTGGGAAATGGCCTCCAGAAGGCCTCGGGGTGGGGTGGGGGCAGCCATATTTACTCTCCTCAGGCTCTATAGAAGCCTCTGGAGCTGGTGAAAAACGGGCCTAAATGGCACACCAGAAGTTGTGAAATGGCCTCCAGCCATTGAATTATGGGTGTTGGCACTCATGCATGCGCGATAGCACACGCACACACGCTTTCGGCACCAAAGGAAAAAAAGGTTCACCATCACTGGCCTATACAGTACTAATGTCTCTTTAGTACTGGGCTGAATATTTTTTTACTGACAATTGCAATGACTTTCCCCGGCTATGTTTTTTTCTTAAGAAAACCTTTTAATTGAATAGTCTTATGATAATTTTAAAAAGTTTGGTATCTTCAAAGATAAGTTATATCACTATGGCCGTATCACTAAATATCCATTGCCTGATTGGCACTGTGTATTTAGTGGCAGTTGTGTTGGTGCTAAATTCATTCTGTACTACATTATCTCTGAATTGTTTATAATTTCTTTCCTTGTTCCTCAATGCCTTAGATACTGACTGCTTCATATAATTGTATCGAACATGTCAATGTCTATTCTACAGTTCATTTATAGTATATTCAATGAACTAAATTTTCAATAGAACACCTCTATTGAATGCACAATAGAGAATTTGATAGAACATGACCAATAGTACACCAATTCATATGGGAAAGATATCCTCAACAAACTAAAGAATATGAGCATTTGCTAATGTGGTTATCAGCCTCATTCTGCCAATTTGCATTCATGGAAAGTGAAAGAAGGCAACTTTAGGAACTCTCAGAGTATCTAATTATGTATCTCAGGAGCTGTGCTATTGAGAGAAATCCATTGACCTATATGTCAGCTATATTCATTTTAATTGGGCACATGGGGGGAGCAACGATGGTCAGAAAACCGAACCCCAGTTTATACTTATTTTATGTGCAATTAGCCATGCAATATAACTATTAAAGATGCTGAATCTGTGAGGTTCACTGTAATATAAATAAAATTACTGAGATCTATTGCTAAAGGAATCAAATGCATTTCCCCCCCCCTAAGCTTACTGGGTTATTTTAAAAATACAGTATACAGTGAACCCTCGAGTTTCGCGTCCTCAAGGATCGCGAAAGGGCTATTTCGCTAGTTTTCAACCCGGAAGTAAACTCCACCATCTGCGCATGCGTGCCCTTCCACGCATGCGTAGATGGTGGAGTTTCCCCGCCGGGCAGAGGCTTCCCTGGGTCTTCCCCCTCTTGCCCCTCTTGCCCCGGTAAGACCCCAGCGGCGGTGGGCTGGAGCGCGAGCTTGGGGCAGCCTAGCTCCGCTTCCCAGCTGGGAAGCGGAGCCGGCAACAGCGTGGGCGGGCGGGCGGCGCGCGCGAGCTTGGGGCAGCCTAGCTCCGCTTCCCAGCTGGGAAGCGGAGCCGGCAACAGCGTGGGCGGGCGGGCGGCGCGTGCGAGCTTGGGGCAGCCTAGCTCCGCTTCCCAGCTGGGAAGCGGAGCCGGCAACAGCGTGGGCGGGCGGGCGGCGCGCGCGAGCTTGGGGCAGCCTAGCTCCGCTTCCCAGCTGGGAAGCGGAGCCGGCAACAGCGTGGGCGGGCGGGCGGGCGGCGCGCGCGAGCTTGGGGCAGCCTAGCTCCGCTTCCCAGCTGGGAAGCGGAGCTAGGGTTTCCCCAAGCGCGCGCGCACCCCAGGCGCGAGCAACAGGGTGGGCGGGCGAAGGGCGGGCGGCAGTGGAAGTAAAAACACCATCTGCGCACGCGCAGATGGTGTTTTTACTTCCGCACCGCTACTTCGCGAAAAATCGATCATCGCTTGGGGTCCTGGAACGGAACCCTCGCGATGATCGAGGGTTCACTGTATACTCTAGTCCATTTTGAATAGCTATCTGTAATGTGTATGAAAAATACCTGGAAGACAAAATTGACTGGGCTAAACTGGAAAGTTGAAAATAGCTCCCAGAAGAAGAGCCTGGCAAATTATTTTCCAATTGTTGGAAACAATTCACAATTACAACTGCACAAATAGATAAAGTAGATAAAGGGGGTCAAATTCAATTTGAAGGAAATTTATTTATTTATTTTTATTTATTTATTTATTTTGTCAAATACGCAAAGAGGGTTTTAGTGTGTGTGGGTGTGTGTAGGTGTATATACATATACATGCACACACATAGTAAAATACATGATGAAGGTTATAGAGGAGATACTCATAGTAAAATATATCTAAGAAATAATAGAAAAGAAGATATAGGAATAGAATATATCAATAAAAGAAGAGAAGAAGAGATATAGGAATAGAGGAAAGGTATAGGAGATATAGGAGAGCAATAGGACAGGGGACGGAAGGCACTCTAGTGCACTTGTACTCGCCCCTTACTGACCTCTTAGGAATCTGGATAGGTCAATCGTAGATAATCTAAGGGTAAAGTGTTGGGGGTTTGGGGATGACACTATGGAGTCCGATAATGAGATCCACGCTTCGACAACTCGGTT
Source organism: Erythrolamprus reginae (assembly GCF_031021105.1). NCBI lineage: Eukaryota > Metazoa > Chordata > Lepidosauria > Squamata > Dipsadidae > Erythrolamprus > Erythrolamprus reginae. Next base: position 234,426,063 of record NC_091952.1, on the reverse strand, counting down.
ATTGAAGTCATATTTTTTACAGTCAAGTTTGGAGTACTTAATATTAAGTTTAAATCTGTTGTGTGCTCTTGTGTTGTTGTGGTTGAAGCTGAAGTAGTTGCCGACAGGCAGGACGTTGTAGCATATGATCTTGTTGGCTGGGCAATACTTAGATCTTGTTTAAGACGTCTTAGTTCTAAGCTTTCTAGGCCCAGGATTGAACAGAAAAAATTGGAATATTATTTTGGGTCCAAAAGTCATAGATTATTGTCCAGAAGTCATGGATTGTCCAGTCCAGCTTATGAAAAATATTTAGGAGAAACTGCAAGTTTGTATGGTTTTTAGGATATTATTGTTTTTAGTTTATTGTTTATTTTATTGCTATATTTTTATTGTTGCTGTATTTATGATTACCGTTAGCCGGTCTGAGTCCTTTTTGGAGTGAGAGGCATAAAAATACAAATAATAAATAAATAAATTTAGAAGAGTATTTACATACATACATGCATGCATGCATACATACATACATACATACATACATACATACATACATACATACATACATAGAATGTGTGTTTGTGGGTGTATTCACACAGAAGCGTATAGGTTCAAAACCCAGTAAGGATATTGTCCTGTGCTGGGCATAATTAGGCTGGAAATGCTCACAACAGGTATGTCTAGTTAACGAGAGCATAACAAGCTCGAAATATATCTATACGAGGCTCCCTTCCTTTTCATTTATCAGCAAAAATAGCTTGTTATGCTCTCATTGGCTAGACACACACACATATACATACATATACATATACATACACACATACATTGCCTTTCGTAAGCTACTTAAAACCCACTCCTTGCCTTTCATAAGCTACTTAAAACCCACCTCTGCCACCAGGCATGGGGGAATTAAGACTTCTTTTCCCCCTAGGCCGTTACAACTGTATACATGGTATGTTTGTATATATGTTTGGTTTTTATATATTAAGGGGTTTTAATTTGCTTTTAGTATTGGATTTTATTGTATATTGTTCATGATTGTTGTTAGACGCCCCGAGTTTTCAGAGAGGGGCGGCATATAAATCCAATAAAACTTGAAACTTGAAACATACAAACATGCACGCATACATATGTACGCATATGTACATACATATATACATCCATCCATACATACATACATACATACATACATACATACATACATACATACATACATAGATTTGTCAACAAGGCTATCCGTCTCTCATCTTTTTCAGATTATTTTGAACAGACATTAATACATTGAAATATTTTATGCTCAAATAGCGAAGGAAAGATTATCTTTCTTTTTAAATAAATGAAAAGTTTTCTGAGTTCTTTAAATAGGAGTGCAGTGGCAATGAGCATTTTTCATTTCTGAATAACACTCAAGTTGGAAGCAGAGGGGAGAGAGGCATTTTGACATTTCACAAAATCATTTCCAGGGGCATTGTTATTTATAATACTAGAAAATCAAGGTTATGAACTTTATTAGAGGGAAAATATTTAGCCAGAACCAGCTGGCATTATGCTGGACTAAAATATTAAACCAATGTCCTAATAACACTCTTCATATGTTTAATTTAGGAATTCTGTGTTTTTCAAGATATTGCTAAATTTTATTCTTCAATAGCATCAACCAGAATGCCCAATTCAAGGCAAAGTAGGGATTTAATAATTTATACCGTATTGTTATGCTAAATGCTATTACTTACCAAAATTAATGTATAGCAGACCCCTCAGAGTAATACTTTCCTCACCTTGGTCTATAGAAAAGGTCGTGAGAGGAAACTAACAACAGAAAAAGAATGGCAATACCATTATCTCCAGTGATGGGCTGCCAAAATTGTTACTGTCACACTGAGGGCAGTGTTCCCTCTAATTTTTTGGGGGGGTGGGCGGAAAAGTATAGTGTCTGAGCGGCAGTCCCTTCGGGACTGGGCGGCACAGAAATAATAAATAAATAAACAAACAAACAAACAAACAAATAAAAAACCCACCCTGTTTTGCCTCAGAGAATTTCAAAATAAAATACTGTACTGTGTGTCTATAACAGTGAGCTCATAATATATTGGGCAACTCTATCAATATCAAAATGCCACTTAAATAGTTGAGCTAGTTTCAAACTAGATTTTGATTTTCTTTCTCTCTTCCTTACTCCCATTCCTTTTCTTTCTCTTTTCCTTCCTCTCTTTTTTTCTATCTGTTTCTCTCTCTTCCTCTCTCTCTCCTTCCCTCTCACTCTTTCCCTCTCGGCTTCTGGGCAGGTTTGGAAAACTCTTGAGTTGATGATGATTTTTAAGTGAGCGATTGCTCACTGCTCAGCTTAGAGGGAACTATGACTGAGGGTGTGGCTTATTTTGTGGGTGTGGCTTGATAGTCATGTGACTGGGTAGGAGTGGCTTCCTGGTCATGTGACCAAGAGTGGCTTGACAATCATGTGGCTGGGGGTAGCTTAAAGGTCATGTGGCTTAATGGAATTGGCGTACCGACCAAGATAAGTTTTCAAATAGGTGCTTGGGCTCTTTTTCAGTTGATTAAGTCACATTATTTGAATAGCCACAAAAAGGACAAATGATAGACACCATTATTTGTTGAGGAGCACAGTAACATTTTAAGGTTTTGTGCTGAACCCACAAGGTTCAGTTAAATAATAGATTCGGCAAGTAGCTCAATTTTCTTTAATTGCTATAGAAGTTCAGTTCTAGATAATGATTAAAGCATTTATGGGTAAAAACATACTATTTAATTATTTCCTATTTTAAAAGTAATTAAGGATCATACTAAGCAAAAGGCAGCTCATGAAAGCATGTGTGTTTTAATGAAATCTGTTAGTCAGAAAATATACTACCTAACTTATGAATATTTTTTAAGATTTGAAAATTTATTTATTGTTTGTTTCCCAAAATATGATGAAACAGTGTGGTGGTTCACTTATATAGCTCCCTGGATGAAACAGGAATGATTGGTATCAGAACCTGAATGCAGGCAATGAATCTCTCCTTGTCCTTTTAGATGTCTCTGCAATGTTTTCTATCATAGAACACAGAATTTCTTTGTTAAGTTATGAGTTTGAGGACAGGAGATACTGTTTTACATTATTTCAATTGCCTTCCCTTGTTTTAACCTATAAAACTCTTTATGTATAAGGCCCTGGGTACTGGTTATTTTTATTTATTTTATTTATTTTGTTTTGTCAAGCATGTATTGGTGGTATACAAAGATATAATAATATTTATATACATGATACTAGTAAAATAGAAACATTAAGACAGGGGACGGAAGGCACGGTGATGCACTTAGGCATGCCCCAGCTCCTAGGAATCGGGAGTGGTCAACAGTGGATAGTCTAAGGGTAAAGTTTTGGGGGTTAGGTGATGATACCAGAGAGTCTTGTAGTGAGTTCCATGCATCAGCTACTCAGTTATTAAAGTTGTATTTCCTGCAGTTGAGTTAAGAGCGGTTTACTTTAAGTTTTCATCTGTTGTGTGCTCATATGTTTTGGTGGTTGAATCTGAAGTAGTCATTGACAGGGAGGACTGTAGAGTGTTTATGTCCAAAATGTGGTGTGGGTTTCAGACAGATGAGCTGTATTCAAGAATAGGTCTGGTGAAAGTTTTGTATGCTCTGGTTAGTACTGTGAGATTACCGGAGCAGAAGCTACGTAAGATTAGGTTAACAACTCTTGAAGCCTTTTTGGCAATGTTGTTACAGTGGGTTTTGGTACTTAGGTCATTTGATATGAGTATTCCAAGGTCTTTCACAGAGGGAGGGTCTTGTTTACTCGGCTTGTATTTGGTGTTCTGATTCTTTTTGCCAATGTATAGGACAGAGCATTTTTTTGGTTGAGATTTGAAGTTGCCAGATGTTTGACCATTCAGACACAAAGTCAAGGTCGTTTTGGAGAGTAGCTGTGTTATCGATGGTGTTGAAAAGTTTTACATTATCAGCGAAGAGAACGCAATTGCTTGTAATATGATCACAAAAGTCATTTATATGGAGCATGAAGAGTGTTGGTCCAAGTACGCTGCCTTGGGGTACACCACTCTTAACCAGAACAGGATTAGATATGGTGTTCCCTATTTTGACAACTTGTTGTCTGTTTGATAGGAACGCAGTTATCCAAATATGTAGGAATCCTAAGATGCCACACTGTTTCAACATATTTTGGCAAACAAACAAACAAATGATCATCTAGGGGGCAACAGCTTCTACTGTTCTAGAAGAAAGGGAAGTTCTCAGTTCTCAACATCTATTTTCTAGAATAGCCTCGTTATATAAATAAGCCTGGCATAATCCCTGATCACATTCATGGATTGAAGACCAAATTCAGTCCATGATCTGGACACCAATCTACCATGGATGTTTTAAATTGCTTTTCTGTCATGTGAGCCTCTGACAGTTGAATTGATTGTGACAGGATAGACATGCAATTAATTAATTAATCAATCCTTCCTTCTGTTCATGAAGCCTAAAATTGCATTTGCTTTCTCTTCAGCCATGTCATTTTCTGGTTCATTTTCAATTTTGCAATCGGCTATGATGTCAAATTCTTTTTTGCAATTATTAGGATATAATATTTATAATCCTATGCTTTTCAATTTTTGTCTCCCAGTTCTGCCATCTCTTATTCATTGTTATTTTCATATCATAAGCAAATTTCATGCATAGCCCCTCCATCACCTAACAATTAATAGAAATATTGAACAGTAATGGACATAAGACTAATTCTTGTGGTGCCCTACTTAACATCTCTCTCCAGTTAGATGCAGAATAAATTATTAGCAATTTGGATATGTTTCATCCAGTTGGAAATCTATTTAATTTTTAAATTAATTTTTTAAAATAATTTTAAAAACTTAGACAGCTTTAATTAGTTTTGTAAATGCTTTTCTAAAATCAAAGTATATTATGTATGTAGCATTCTCACAATCTAAATGAGAATTATTTATTCATACATCATAATTTTTGCTCATTCACTCACTTTATAGTATTACCTTGCTTAGAAAGAAATACAGAACTAAGGGTTTGTACTAAAATGTACCACAAACCACAGAGGAAATCCAACAAGGATGACTCTTAGTCTCAACATTAATTTTGATATTAATTATTAATATTTTGATAAGTCCAAATTCCTTTTCTCCAAAATAGCTGGCAAATAAATCACTATTTTATTTTGATGTTCGTCCATCATGTTCAAAGAGGACTTTGACATCTAACAGGTTGTGGGCTGTCCATAATGTGTCTTCAGGTGGCTTGTAAAGTCTATATGGGCATGAAATGTTCTGCCACATGTTGGGCAGACATGTGTGGGCACCACTGTCACATCATTTGCAGCTCTGGCTTTGCGGATTGCTCACTTCTCTTCTGCTATGATTGTTCTTCTGGACTCATATGTCTGGTATTCTTGGTATTCTTGGTGGATCAGCATGTGCCATGTTTCTCACTCTTCTGTCAGGGTTTCCCAGGAGGTGGTGTCAAGATCAAGGGAGGCTTTCAACATGTCTTTGTATCACTTCCCTGTGTGATCACTTTCCTTTAGACAGCTCACCATAGTGGGGCTGTTTAGGGGTGCGATGGTCTGGAATCCTAGCAACATGGCCTGCCCAACATGTCTGGGCTTTCATCAACAGGGTGGGAATTGATGGAAGGCCTTCCATTTTACTTTGTACCAATAATCAAATACTGGTTGTTTTGGGTCCGTCCCCCCCCCCCCCCAAATTATCAAAGTTATGAGAAGAGAACTTTGAAGCTGATATTCTTCCTTTTATCCTCAATCTCTGACCATAAATGCAACAAAAAGATCTTTGGAACATAAAAGGAAAAACTGTCAAACACCAGAGAAATCACAAGATGTAGGCAATTCAAATGGGCATTAAGATTTACTGAAATTTTAAGCTCTCTACAAGAAACTTGTACAAGCTCTCTACATGAATCTTGCATAGATTCTACAAGCAAATTGATGCTAGATATCAAACGAATTCAAGGTGGGCTGGAATTAGATGTCTTGTGGGCACAAAAGGACATATCTGACCCTTCCATCAGGCTCCACCCAGGCACTTCCTACAAATACATTGCAACATCATGTACCAGACATAAACTGAGAGTGATCTTTGGAACAATGAGATCTGGGATGAGCCAAAAATAGCATATCACTGACATAAGGATGAAAGTTCTTTGCAATTAAGTTCTGGTCCAAATATTGGGCAGCTCTATGGCTGCAATATGTTGGTGGAGATTCTCAGCCATCCATGGCAACTGGACTACTTTTTCTTTTTGGTTTAAAATATTTTGATGCTTACCCAAATATCTTCTTCAGTCTGTAATTTTACTGCAATTTTACCAAATTAGAAAGCGTCCAAACAAAATGTTCATAGATTCCTTTATTTAACACTAACATTGGAAAGCCTGATTACAGTAGAGGATACATCTTATGTGTCATCAATCCTCTCTCAGTTTAAGGTTTTAAAACAAGTCTGACTTCCCCAAATTTATATATATTTGATAGTCAATCAGTGTTGCTTCCTAAGTGGACAGTTTGATTTCACAGAAGTTTGATTTACTTGGAACTATGTTGTGTTGGTTAAGTGTTCCCTTTATTTTTTTGAGCAGTGTATATATTGATCTTAGTTTTCAAAATTCTTAGCAATAACCATGCTGGTCATTTTTTATATTATAAACAAGGGGAAGAAGAATAAAAGAAGAGGGTTCCCTCACCCCAAGAGTAGACAACATAATTTGTAATATTTCCATCATAGATACAAGATTAATTATAATAGTGAAAATTATAATGGTTCCATTAATATCATAATAACTGTAGGATTAATGGAGGATAGCCTGATGTGACGTTTTCAAAACATTTATAACAAAGTGTAAAGTTTTACTCATTACTTAAACTTCTAACTCAGTCATTTTGCTGTAGCTGCACTATCAACAGCGCAAGGTACAATTCTGTTTTAGCACAATTGAATTTCAAGTGGTCATTCTACCAATTTTGTGGTTGAATTCATACTTGCCACTAAACCATCAAGTGGATTGTTTGCTTTATGGCTTAGTAGGTTACATGAATACAATCACTGAAAACCACACTGAGCATGTTGAATGAATCCAACCATTTGAGTTTATTCAATAAATCATGCTTAAGCAAGCATCACTTTAAAGTAATGTATAAAAATTACTTTGACTGCTATTCAGTCTGACCCGTATATTTAAAAACCATATCATGTGAGATGGTGGTGTGGAAATTTGATAAATAAGTAAAATAACATTTCTGGATACTATTCCATAATACAAAAAGGGCATGTTGCCATATTAAACAACAACAACAACATCTGATAATTAGAAAAGGATGTTGAAGGTTTTGTGAGAATTATTTTTCAATATGTAGAGGATTGGCTTCTCTTGTAGTACAGCCCAGAAGAATTGCATTATTTTATAAAATTTATGACTTAGTATCTTAAATCATTTTAGCACTATTTATAGAATATAACACCAAGAATAGCCTTTGAAAGACTTGAATGAGAAATGTTTGGACAGTAACTATCACTTGATTATAACTTACAATGAATGTAATATTCCGTGTCTATATTAACTAATATGCCATTATGGAGTATTGTGATATATTTTCTTGAAATATTACTGCAATTTAAGGCTCAATTTACTTAAAGTATGGAAAGGAGGAACATTCACTGACAATAGTCAGAGAAGAGATTCCCCCATATAAAGATTATTTGACTCCATAAATATAGCATTGGAAGTGGGGCAATTATAATGGTAGAAAGTCATATATTTTTTTCCTGCATAAATGCAATAAAAGGCAAATTATAAAACCATTTCCTAGCTATCCGCACTCCATTACTGCCTACAGTTATCAGAAGGACATATAAAAATAATTCCATCTGTTCTGCTTCTGCACATAAAAACCTTGATGATATGTAATATATAACAGTTTTATTTGAGAAGAGCCACGTCTTGGCATATTTCTGGCATTGTTCCTTAAAAAAGAGTCAAGTCAATTTATACCATCTGAGAAACATTCCTAAGAATCTGTTTGAATTATTTTAAGTACACATTAGGTTACCTGTTGATATATGGCATAGATGTATAACTCTTTGGATAAGAATCTAAAATGTTAAAGAAAGGAAAAGTATGATGCATTTCATACATTTAAAATGGGTCAGAAGAATAGAGTGGTGGAGAAAACCAGAATGCCCAAGACCTCCAGCAATACTCCTTTAAAATGAGGTGGTGCATGTATAGAACAAGATTTTAAAAAACATACTTCTGCATATACTGTGAATCAACCTGAATGCTATAAAAAATATTCTGCAGTTATTGAAAATACTTCTTCAATTTATTTCATTGGGGAACTTGTTTTTAGAATTCATGAGAATGCCTAATTATTAAGCTTTAATAAAAAACTGGAGGCTGAAACATATTTTAGTCATTCATTCATTCATTCATTCATTTATTTATTAGATTTGTATGCTGCCCCTCTCCGAGGACTCGGAGTGGCTCACAACAAAAACAATACAAATCCAATAATAAAACAATTTAAAACCCTTAGTATAAAACAATCATATATCTCATACAGACCATACACAAAGTGGAGGCACCCCAGGGGAATCAATTACCCCATGCCTGACTATAAAGGTGAGTTTTGAGGAGTTTGCAAAAGGCAAGGAGGGTGGGGACAGTCCTAATCTCCGGGGTTGATTCCAGAGGGTCGGGACCGCCACAGACATTGTTTCGTCGACGGGACCCGGAGAAGGCCAACTCTGTGGGAGTCAGCAGGAGGAGTGTGGGTTTCACAGCCCAACAACATGGTTCGTTGGAGAATGTGATTTATGACATGGCCAGTGAGAAGGGGGAAAACTGGGTCATGGAGGCACATAACTTACGTAAGCTCAGTTCTGACTACATAAGAGTATTGCCGAAATGTCGCTCCTAATAAATAGCTATATTTCTTTTGAAGTTTGGCTTGTGGCTCATGAATTAATTAGAGCATCTTTCAGAAAATTCATATCTAGTACAGATACAAAATCTTGATGTTTTAGTCCTGCTGTCCCTCAATGCAAGATCCACGTCTAAGTATGAAAGAAGCACAATTAACTAATACAATACCAACATCTCAGCACAGTCATGAGATTGCTTGACTGCACTCAAAAGGAGACTGCTCCTGTTTTCAATATGAACCATTTCTCTATCTCTTCAGACAGCCAAATACCTAATTTTAATTCATTGCAAGAATAAGAAGGGAAAATTCTGCCTCTGCAGTAGTTGAAGCGACTCTCACAAGCATGAGTGAGTAGTTTCTAAATTACTTTTTGAATATTTTATCATATCCCCTAATATAACCATTTTAACAGGCAAAGCAAAGGAATTCACAATCTGAAATGGAGGAATAAAACAGAATATTTAATCTTTGGACTTTGAATAGTTTGCTTATCATTATACTAGGAGGAGATCCTTAAAGAGAAACGTGCTCAGATGGAATACAAATGATGGCAATTTAGCAAGCAGCTGATGTCTTCAATGAAAATTAAGAGGGCTTCGTAATTTGAGCAGCAGTCATTGTAAATAGTGTGTTATTCAGGATTGATAGCATTCTCTTTTTTTTCCTGCCACAGACATTATTTCCATAAAAAGTCATGAACCAGAAGAAATATTCTGCACAGCTATCTCTCTTTTCCAAGCATTTATTCTGTTTGAATTGCCAAAAAAATCAGATTGACTGCTCAGATAACATCTTAGCTAGAAACTCATCTTCAAGAGTTTCTAGACACAAGGATTTCCAAACTTCACAACTTTAAGACTTGCAGATCTGAACTCCCAGAATTCTCCAGCCCAATGAATTAATCAGCTTATGATTCTTAATAGGAATATGCTTTTCAACATATGACAGATCTAAACCTCTAGAAATCCATTCAGTGCTTAATTTTCTTCTTGTTATGCCATACAGTTCCAACCAACAGAATGAGAAGAATAGCCAGTTAGGTTTTAAAAATACATTAATATTTGTTTGTTTGTTTGTCTGTTCGTTCGTTCGTTCGTTCATTCGTTCATTCGTTCATTCGTTCATTCATTTGTTTGTTTGTTTGTTTGTTTATGTATTTATTTATTTATTTATTTATTTATTTATTTATTTATTTGTTCGTTCGTTCGTTCGTTCATTCATTCATTCATTTATTTATTTATTTATTGTTAGAGTTGAAAGGAACCATGAAGGCCATCAGGTTCAACCCCCTGCCCAAGCAGGAACCCTATAGCACACCAGTCAAGTGGCAGTTCAATCTTCTCTTTAAAATGTCCAGAGTGTTGGAGTTCACAACGTCCGCTGGTAGGTTATTCCATTGGTTGATCGCTCTGACCGTCAGGAAGTTCCTCCTTATCTCCATGTTGAATCTCTCCTTGGTCAGCTTCCAGCCGTTGTTCCTCGTCCGGCCCTCTGGTGCCCTGGAGAATAAAGTGATCCCCTCCTCTCTGTGACATCCCCTCGTATACTTGTAGGCTGCTATCATGTCTGCTCTGGGCCTCCTCTTCTCTAGGCTATCCATGCCCAGTTCCCTCAGTCTCTCTTCGTAAGTCTTGGTTTCCAGTCCCTTAATCATCTTGGTTGCTCTTTTTTGCACCTTCTCCAAAGTTTCAATGTCTCTTTTGAAGTGTGGTGACCAAAACGGAATACAGTACTCCAAGTGTGGTCAGACCAGGGCGTAGTAGAGTGGTATTAAGACTTCCCTGGTCTTGGAGTGTATTCCCCTGTTGATATAATTAAGATAGCATAAACTGCTGTAGTCTTTAATTTTTTCCAATATACCTTTTTCAGAGATGGGCTCTTCCTGTTTCGGGCTGCTTCACCCAGACTGGTAGCAAGACACTAGTAATGTCACAGTGACATCACAGAACTGGTTCTGTTGGTGCAAGTCTGTGGATGCCACCATCTTTTTAAAAAATTGGGGTGGTGGTGGTGGTGGTGAATGTTTTTTATTTTTCTGCACATGTACAGGAGCTGAGTTTCCGGCACTGTGTAAGCACCACCATCTTGGTTTGGGATTGGGTGGGTGGGTGTTATTTTATAATTGTTTGGCATTGCACATGTGCGCATGCATATGAAGCACACATGCACCCACAAGGGCATTGCCATGTGGCAGTAGAAGAAGCAAACGGGAAGCGAAGTAAGTTAGAACCAGGAGTTGGCTGCTGCCTGGACAGAGTGGAACGCAGTGGGGTAGCAAAAATGGAGCTCCACCCCAGAGCACCCAATTTGCACTGAAAGATGAAAGAAAATGCAGGGCATCCTGCATAAGCCGTGCCCACAGTGTGGTAGTAAAAAATTTGAATCCCTTCACTGGTTAGAACCCATCCCTGGCCATTTCCCAATAATATGGAACACTTCACTTTGCTTGATTCTAAACTAGTGACTGTGTATATTCATTCCAGCACACACACATACACTGCGGCCCACAGTTTTATGGATTTTTCAGTTCAGTTCACACTGAAATCAGAGAAATGTATACAAAAATATGTATTTTGGAAAGTACTTACACAAATACATATGTCAGAGAAATGTGCATGAAAAACTGCTAAGCCCAAAACGGAGCCAACCACAGTATGATAGATTTTTTTCCCCATAAATTGCTCATTTCCATACTGGAACAATACTTTGCGGTCATATGCTCTGAGCCATTTTCACGTTACCCTCTATAGGGGAAAGAATTTGGAAACGGAATACAGTGAACCCTCGAGTTTCGCGTTCTCGAGCATCGCGAAAGGGCTATTTCGCGAGTTTTCAACCCGGAAGTAAACTCCACCATCTGCGCATGCGTGCCTTTTTTCTATGGCCAGACATGCGTAGATGGTGGAGTTCCCCAGCTGGGAAGCTGGGCGGCTTCCCTGGGTCTTCCCCCTCTTGCCCCGGTAAGACCCCAGCGGCGGCGCGAGCAACGGCGTGGGCGGGCGGGCGGCACGCGCGGGGACACCCCAGCTCCGCTCCCCAGCTGGGGAGCGGAGCTGGGGTTTCCCCAAGCGCGCGCGCGTTGCTGGGGCCGCTCCCCAGCTGGGGAGCGGAGCTGGGGTTTCCCCAAGCGCGCGCGCGTTGCTGGGGCCGCTCCCCAGCTGGGGAGCGGAGCTGGGGTTTCCCCAAGCGCGCGCGCGTTGCTGGGGCCGCTCCCCAGCTGGGGAGCAACAGCGTGGGCGGGCAGGCGGCACGCGCGCGGGGAAACCCCAGGCGCGAGCAACGGGGTGGGCGGGCGAAGGGCGGGCTGCGGTGGAAGTAAAAACACCATCTGCGCATGCGCAGATGGTGTTTTTACTTCCACACCGCTACTTCGCGAAAAATCGATCATCGCTTGGGGTCCTGGAACGGAACCCTCGCGATGATCGAGGGACCACTGTACTTTATATCACTAAATGTCTATGGAGATCCTCAGTCTAGAGATCCTCAGTCATCTATATGACTAAATTTAATAATAATAATAATAATAATAATAATAATAATAATAATAATAGTAGTAGTAGTAGTAGTAGTAATAGTAATAGTAATAGTAATAGTAATAGTAATAGTAATAGTAATAGTAATAGTAATAATAAATGTCTGTGGAGATCATCAGCCGTCCATAACCATTTTGGGACATTTTGGTTGCCCCAAAGTGGTTATCCAAGAAGCTTCTTGGATGTTGTGATTCCGTCTGAGGCCCCTCAGGGAATGGCTGACCCTCTGCCGGCTCTCTGCTCAGAGGGGGAGGATGAGGAACAGGGAACGGCTGACCCTCTGCCGGCTCTCTGCTCAGGGGGGAAGGATGAGGAACAGGAGGGAGAGGAGGAGGAGGTTCAGGCAGACGAGGAGGAGGAATCTCAGCCCGAGGGGGAGCTCTCCCCAGCAAGCAGCCTGGATTCTTTAGATGACCAGGCACAAGGAATAATAGATTTCCTGCAGAGAAGGGCAACCCAACGAAGGGGACAATTAGCCAGGTACTTCAAGCACTGAATAGGCAACAGCTGGGTTTGGGTGTGGTGCTCTCCGGAAAGGCTAAAAAGGCAGACCCACCCTTCCTGGTTTGTGGAGAATTATCTTTGGGAGTCGTGAGACCTGGCTGTGATCTTTGGCGTCTTGGAATTCTGGCTTGTGACTTTGAATACTGAAACCTTGAGGGGAAAAGGTGGGTGTGCCAGCAAGAGGTCTGCTGTGAAGGCTCATAGCCTGCCTGTGGGGAAGAACAGGTTTTCCTCTGTGTTTATTTTCAAATTATAAAGTGCTTTTGTTTCTACCAGCGTGTCTGGCTGCTTTTTCCAGTTGGTGCTGAAGTCTGGGGGCACCCAGACAGAACATTGGATAAGAAGCAAAACATCTTCAAAGAAAAACCAGAAAGTTCAGTTGGCTCTGGAAAAAGCACCTTTGGGATAATTACTATATACTTTCTAAAACCCACCGAAGGTGGTACGTGTTTTAGAAAATGAAGAAAACAAAAACAGTTGAAAATGTTTTTAATAAAAGACAAGGGAAGTTTAATGAGATACAGTGCAAACTGATTTCTTTAACTTTGACTTGAATCTATAAAGGGTCTTTGATTGGAATTATTCTATAATATCATAACATTATCATTGCAAGAATGGCATATCTGCCTGGAACATTCAGGCAAACATGGTAGGAAGCAGCTCATTAATTTTCAAGAGGCAATTTTAAATAATGCCAACAATGCCAACACTCAAGGCTTATAGGTAATGTGTTCTTTTCAGCATTGCTTAACTAGGGGAAAGTACAGGGGAAAAACTGCCTAATTAAAAAATGGGAAACTATAAATATATATAATTTGATAATTGGCCCAAACATGACTTTATAACTACATGGAGCTAAGCCCAGTGAGATAACAATTTTTCCAATTTTTGCAGGGCATGGTTACATGTCTAAATGAATATATTTTTAAAATAGTGAGTTCATTCGTTTCTGACTTTTAAAGTTCCAAAGAGATTATTTACATCTCCGAATACATTCTTCTCTTCTACCATTTCGTCCCTCAATTTTTAATTGCCAGAATTAAACATTAATTCCTAATGTTTAGGAAAGTAAAGAATGAGCTATCATTAGATAGAATTGGGTGGCACAGTAGCTGAACATGTTGAATCAATTGCAGTGTATCACTTTAATTATAGTGTATCACTTTAATTATAGTGTCCCTTAAGAGTCCTAACCATCTGGCCAATTAGAGCTAGCTTTTGACAAGCCATTTCATGACAGTTCATAACATCTTCATATTATAAATTAGGCAAGAAAAAAGGTATGCTCATTAAAGATGAATTATAATGGAAGTCTCCTTTATAATTTTGTTACTTGGGATGTTCTCAAGAATTAACATTTCAGAAGGAAATGGGGAAAGGAAGTCTCATGCATCTACAAGTTGTTGCTTTTTGTTTTTTGTTTTTCCAATTTTGTTTTATTTTTCTCCTCTACATCACATACAAATTAATATGCTTATACCGAGTGAAGGGCTGCAAAAAAATTTACTACCACACTGTGGGTGTGGCTTATTGTGTAGGAGTGGCTTGCTGGCCATGCGACGAGGTGGGAGTGGCTTGACAATCATCTCCTTTTTTGTTATATGTTAATCAAATGCTAACTTTGTTTGAAAAGACAAATTGCTTCTTTTAATGTCACAAAGAGAAAACCCTAATTTTTAAATGAGAGAAAGTAATTCAATCAGCAGTAAGAAGTTTCTTAAATGTTGCAGATTTCTACATATTTTCCTTAAAGCTATTATTTAATCCTTGAAGCATCTAACTATCCTTTTGATAATCATGTGACTGGGGGTGGCTTAAAAGTCATGTGACTGGGTGGGAGTGGCTTACCGACCAAGATAAGTTTTTAAATAGTTGCATGGACTCTTTTTCACTTGATTAAGTCACATTATTTGAATAGCCACAAACAAGACAACTGATAGACAGCATTATTTGTTGAGGAACACAATAACATTTTAAGGTTTTGTACTGAACCCAAAAGGTTTAGTATGATAACAGATTATCAAAAGGAAGTTAGATGCTTCGAGGATTAAATAATAGCTTTAAGGAAAATATGCAGAAATCTGCAACATTTAAAGAAACTTCTTACTGCTGATTGAATTACTTTCTCTCACTTAAAAATTAGGGTTTTCGCTTTGTGACATTAAAAGAAGCAATTTGTCTTTTCAAACAAAGTTAGCATTCAATTAACATATAACAAAAAAGGAGATGCATTTTTTGCTTTGTTGCTAGCATTTAAAATGTCAAAGCATCAGTTATAAATACAGGAAGAAGCATCTGCCCGTTTTCTATTCTATTACATCCATTCCTTAAATTTCAAATGGCTTTCAAGCAATTTGAATTTGAAGTTATAAGAACACATTATCACTCTCCTGAACAATTATTCTCAATCAAGATAGCATCATATTGTACTTTTAAACAAAGACACTCTAAATTTAATTCCATGCAGCCACTTTTTACCTGTTTAGTGCCCTTGCTTTTACCACAATTCTTCTCTCCCAGATTGTCTCCAGTTCTTCTCTCCCAGGTTGTGCATTTGTGACATAGACTTAAACTGGAACATCAACACCAGGAAGCAAAATAATAATAATCTGTTTTACTTATCTCAGAACAAGTTATTTGTATAAAACAATAAATCACAGATCTATACTGCTTGCTTGCTATCTGTATAAAGTAATAAATCACAGATCTATCATGCTTCTTTGAATTAAAACATGCAAGAAAACACAAAGAAACCCATACCAGCATTGCTGTCTCACCCTGTTCATTCCCTTTTTTTATGCTGAGATATATTGTAAAATTGGTTATTTCCCATGTATAAATTCCTTATGTTATGAACTTCTTGATTATTCATATTTTTGCCTTATATAAATTGCCTTATTCTATTTTCATTTTCCTTAATAATCCTCAAACTTTTTAAATTGCAGAGGAAGGAAGATCACATATTTTATGTGATCCTGGTCATGATTAGGAATGGATAACATACAATAAATGTGTCTTCCTGGACCTACGAATGAGAGTTCTTCATCTCTCTATTTTTGGGACACCTTGATATATCTTATGTCAATGTATCTTATTTACAACCAGCACATGTAAACAGTAACAATTTTGCAAATGTCTCTATTTATTTCATTTTTACTTCCACTGTCTGAACCAGTGTTTCTCAAATAGTGGGGCGGGGGCCCCTGGGGGGTGCAGAGTAATGCCGGAGTGGTGGTGGGTGCATGACGCAGGGGAACATGCTTTTTGCCCCAGGGAGTAGGGGGGGGGGTTGCACCAAACAATAGCACACAGCACAGAGCAGGAGATATGAAGTGCGCATAACAAACCCTTAAGAGACACCATGGAAAAATGTCTAACAGGGATGAAAAGAAAGGAGGAGAGAGATTGAGATAATGAGACAAACATCTTCCGAAAGCTAAGATGAGGAAATATGATGAAGTGTATGTAGCGCTTGACCTCACTGTGACTACGATGGAAAACTAGGAAAGACTGGCATATTTACTGTGTCTAAAAATATTGGCAGCGGACAGCATGAAGCCAAATAAATTAAGGCATTACTTAAATACATTATACCCAGGGATGGGCAGCAGGCAGGATCGACAGCTGTCACTTCCTGGATTACTGGTCTCAGCTTGGCTCTCCTTTTTTCCCCTGCTGTTGCTGCTGCGTCTGCTCTCCTTGTTTTTTCCCTCTTTCCTCCTTTCTGGCCTCAGATGAGCTTCCTTCTCTCCTCCCCTGCTCCCTCCAGCCTCACGCGGCCACCTCCCGCTTGAGGCATAGTTCCCTCTAAGCTGAGCAGTGAGCAATCGCTCACTTAAAAATCATCATCAACTCAGAGTTTTTCAAACCTGCCCAGAAGCCGAGAGGGAAAGAGTGAGAGGGAAGGAGTGAGAGAGGAAGAGAGAGAAACAGATAGAAAAAAGAGAGGAAGGAAAAGAGAAAGAAAAAGAATGGGAGTAAGGAAGAGAGAAAGAAAATCAAAATCTAGTTTGAAACTAGCTCAACTATTTAAGTGGCATTTTGATATTGATAGAGTTGCCCTATTATGAGCTCACTGTTATAGACACATAGTACAGTATTTTATTTTGAAATTCTCTGAGGCAAAACAGGGTGGGTTTTTTGTTTGTTTGTTTGTTTATTTATTTAATATTTCTGTGCCGCCCAGTCCCAAAGGGACTGCCGCTCAGACACTATACTTTTCCGCCCACCCCCAAAAAATATTAGAGGGAACACTGGCCTGAGGTGCAAGCAGAAGGCGTGGCAGCATTTGTATTTCTGTCAGCACCTGTTCGCCTAGCTACCCAGCCTGAAGCAGGGGCCGACCCAGGAAGGAGAGCACAGGAAACACAAAGCAAATTGTCACCCCAGTGAGCGACACTGGTAAGGTTGTAAGTGGAGGACATAACAGTTCACTTGAACAATGATGATTGCTCAAGCCACTCCCACTTGGTCACATGGCCGGCAAGCCACTCCTACCCAGTCACATGACCATTAAGCCACACCCATAAAATAAGCCACACCCACAGTGTGGCAGTAAAATTTTTGGTTGCCCATTATTGATTACATCCCAATCATGCTGATAAGCTGCTTGAATTTTTTCAGCGAACAACAATTGTCCTGGGAGAGAGTTGGGGGGGGGGCACTAAATCTTTACCTCTTCCTAGGGGGGGCATAACAGAAAATATTTGAAAAACACTGGTCTGAACAGAGGGACACTATGTCCTATTGTAATTAATTTCAGCAATATAACACAAAAATAACAAACAGTAATTCAAACATCTACAACCAAAAGGAATGGAATAAGGGAACTTTAGTGTTCTTTGAGCTTGGTGTTTTCTTGTAGACATTTGATTACCAAGCTAGGTAATATCATCAGTGTGCTTGCAGTAGCACTGATAATGTTATATGGTTTAGGTAATAAAAAATCTGCAAAAAAACAACCAAACTCCGAAAGCACCAAGGGTTCTGCATTTCTGCCCTGAGTCGCACATATGCTCCTTTATTGGAATGGAATAATTAAACATATATAGGCGATATAATGCAACCAAAGAGGCTAATAGCTCACCTAAAAAAACAAAAGGAAAATCCCTAATTACTAGGCACAACTCCTATAACATCTTGCTTTTTTACCTCTTCCTCTGACCCTTTAAAACCCTGCAGGTTTACTTCAAGTTTTCTGAATTGTCACCTGTTTCTATTAATATGCCAAAGGTACAGCTTCACCTGAACAGCAAAACTTCCTTTCCCTTTGTCCACAATGTCGATTTCATTAAATCCTTGAATCAAAGTGGGGGATGCTTTGTAAAATGAATTAATTTGGCAGGTTTGCAAACAGGCACAGAGGGAGGAGAGAGAGAAAGTGAATGGGGGGAAAAGATACAGTAATCACATTTTCATTCCAAGCTTGCTCTTAAAAAATTGCACATTTTTTTTCTACGAATATGATATGTGTCATCATCTTGGTCTAAATGGCACATATCTGTGGGAGGGGGGAGCCACCCTTCTCCAATTCTGCTAAAAGTGTTTTAAAAAAACCATGAATGCTTGACATTCGGGGAATCAGGAAGCTACTGAAAGAAAAAAATTATTCCCCCTCTTTTTTTGTGCAAGGACAGCACAATGGCTAATTGAGGTTATGATACTTTTTCATCTGACAGCTTGACATGCCTATCTTTGCTCAGTGAATTAATGATGGGCATGCAAAGGATTTGTTCCTGTTAAAATGAAAAGTGAATATAATTTTGGTCAATATATAAGCAATGTAGAGGATTTAGAGAACTGACATTTTTGCCGAAACAAATATTATCCATTTATCAATGAGGTCAAGGAATGAGTGATTCTTGGAAGAAAGCAGACTTTACAGATATATACCACCACCAACAACAACAAAAACAACAACAACAACAACAACAACAACAACAACAACAACAGAGTTGGAAGGGACCTTGGTGGCCTTCTACTCCAACCCCCTCTTAGGCAGGAAACCCTACACTACTTCAGAAAAACGGTTATCCAACATCTTCTTAAAAATTTCCAGTGTTAGAGCATTCACAACTTCTGGAGGCAAGCTATTCCACTGATTAATTGTTCTAACTGTGAGGAAATGTCTGCTTTGTTCTGAATTACTTCTCTCCTTGTTTAGTTTCCACCCATTGCTTCTTGTTCTAGCCTCAGATGCTTTGGAGAATGTTGTGGTTCAGCCTGAGGCTGCTCAGGGACCAGCTGTGTCTCTGCTGGCTCCATGCCCGGAGGAGGATGACAGCGAAGAGGAGGGGGCTGAACAGTCGGACGGGGGAGAGGAAGGTCAGGAATGGGACGAAGGAGAACAGCATGAGAGCCCCAGGGGGGGGGGGGGCTCTCCCCAGCCAGTAGCTTGGAGTCATTAGGTGATGAAGCACAAGCCGTCATTGACATGCGACAGAGACGTTCAGATCAAAGAAAGGAGCAATTAAAGAAGTATTATCAGCACTGAATTAGGAACAGCTGGGCTTGGGTGTGGTCCTCCTTAGCAGGGTTTAAAAGGCAGACAAGCCCTTGAAGCCATGTGGAGTGTTATCAGATTGGAGTTACAGTGTCCTGCTTTGTTCTCGGCGTCTCTGTTTCTGGCTTGTGCCCCAGTAGTTTGGAAGACCCGTGGGAGGTGTAGGTCTGCTATCTACAGCCTCGTCTTGGCAGCAAGAATTCTGTATTGCTGCATGGACTTTTGCCTTCGTGGGATCTTTGAAGATACAGCGTTTTCCTGTTTGTAAGGACATTTCTGTTACCTGTGTTTTTCTTGAATTTTATAAACTGCCTTTGCCTTTTACCGGTGTGTCTGGCTTCTCTTTTTGGGTTGGTCTTGGCTTCCAGAGTGACCCAGACAGAACAGAGAATAGGTTGACTTCCTCTTCTTTGTGGCAACCCTGGTCTCCACTGGTCCTTCTTTTCATTAAATTAGACATACCCAGTTCTTACAACCATTCTTCATATGCTTTAGCCTCCAGTCCCCTCATCATTTTTGTAACTCTTCTCTGCACTTCTTCTAGAGTCTCAACATCCTTTTTGCATCATGGCGACCAAAACTGAATGCAGTATTTCAAGTGTGGCCTTACCAGGGCATTATAAAGTGGTATTAACACCACGTGATCTTGACTAAAATCACTTTTGTTCAGATTTTGTGTTTTGTAATTCTACTTGTATTCCACTCTGCCTCTAAAAGATGGAGGTTTGTACATAATGACACAAGATATGACCCATTAGAAGTGTTGGGTAAATGCACCCATCTGAAGAACTCTCATTCTTACAATTTTTCAATTTTCTCTGATTATACATGGGCACAGTATGTCTTTAGCCAAGTTTAGATAATACTTTTGCATTGAGAATTCAACACACAAGAAGAGGTGAACAGTCCCTCTGCTATCCACATTGCATTGATGATGTCACTGAAGATCACATATCCAAAGGTACATCATGATTGTCTCCAGTTACAACCTCTTGTTCTACAAAGAGCAACCATGTGATTTGGGTGGTAACTCACAAGGGCATCCATAGGAGTTGGAATTCTGAATTCAGGATCTCGGGAATATTAGAGTTTGTTGCATAAAAATAAATTTCCAGAAGCACACACAGATAACTGATTCAGCTGGATTCATTAACTTCTTTATAAACGCAGAAGCATATATACAAATAATTTATGACAAGTAGATTATTTCTTCAAGTAAACACAAGCAGGAGAGTTAGTTTCATTTCAGCAGAACAGACAAGCACAGAGTGGGCTGAGAGTACAGAGTGGACAGAAACCAGAGAAGACAGAGAATGCTGATCCATACCCAGTTTAAGCTTAAGATTTCAGTTTTGATTCTCTGCACAGATTCAGATGTGTTTAGCTCCCATAAGCTGACTTAGTTGCTATGCCTATTCATTACCTTGTTACCACTGGCTCTCCCGGTTCATGAATTCTTAACTGGAAAGTCTCGGAAACATGTGAAATCTTCCTGGACAAGTGCACTGGAACTCTCATCATTCCTATCACCCATCTCCTGCCACTTATGACTGTGTGACTGTAACTTTTTGCTTGTATCCTTAAGGTTTTTTTAATTAATATTGATTGTTTCCTGATTGCTTATTTGACCCCTATGACAATCATTAAGTGTTGTACCTCATGATTCTTGACAAATATATCTTTTCTTTTAAGTACACTGACAGCATATACACCGACAATTTCCTTGTGGGTCCAATCACATTGGCTAATAAAGAATTCTATTCTATTCTATCGCCTCAACATTTCTCATGTGTTAGGATTTGCATCCAAAAATATCTGAACAAGGCTCCTACACCAGAGATTAGTCTGAATTTGAAGGAAGGAAGGAGGGAGGAAGGAAGGAAGGAAGGAAGGAGGGAAGGAAGGATGAAGGCTGCAAAACCCCCCAGAAATAAACCTTTATGAGTACAGTACCTATCATTCTTCACACATGTCTAGAGACAAGACATCTGGACCCAAAATAAAACAGACATGTGTTTGTGTTCTAACCCTCTTATCCTCTTCATAGCTTATTTATCTATATTATTTTGTGCCTACCTCATGTAGAGAAACCAAGCACTGGCATATATATACTATAATTATTTTAACATATCAGTCAAGGAAAGAGTTATCTTCCTTGTGCTAATTTTTCATCCTGTGTACGCTACATTTATAAGAGATTAAAAGCACTATTTTAGAATTCCTTGCAACCTCGTCTAGCAGTTCCCACGTATGATATGCTAAAGCAGGTTGTTCCTTCCCATTCAAGGACATCTTTAAAAGAGGTTGGTTATGAAATAAATTATGGTAAGTGCTGCCCTCATGGTAAGCTATGGAGAAAGACCTAAGCATTTGCTTTCATGTATCATCTTAAGGGTCATGATTATGACCCTTTTTTTTTGTTCTAGTATAGGACAAGAATCACCTAAAATCCATGAATGCTACAGTTACACTTTTTTATGCTATAAGGGATGCTACAGCTTCATGGATCATTAATTATGCTTACCTCCGCACTTCTGCAAAACAGGAAGATAATTCAGGTGTCTTTATTATTGAATACCAGTTGCAGGAACATTAGCTTCAAGTAACTTGTAAAAATAATAATAGGGAGAAAAATCAGATAGAACATCGAAACATCACACTAGTCCTGTTGGATGACTCCTGCTAGATCCCTAAATTTTGTGCTATACTCTTTAGCTCCAGAAATGTACATTCATACAACTAAGATACTTTTATCAAATTGTTTGTTGGCTCTCCTTCTGTTGAAGTTTCCCAAAAAGCAGGGATTTCTTTTGCAGAATTCATGCTGGCTCTTTATTTGAACAAGGCTCCTATACCAGAGACTAGTTTGGTTGCAAGGAAACAGAGATAAATTTTTGAAAGGGTGCCTTTCATTCTTCTCACACTAGTCTGGAGACAAGACATCCCACCTATGCCTTTGATTCAAAATGATATCCAAGCCATTTATCTTTATTGAATAGTCCTCTCACCCCGGTGGTGAAATCATTTTTTTTTACTATCAGTTCTGTAGGCACAGCTTGGTGGGCATGGCACAGCTTGGTGGGCATGGTAGGGAAAGGATACTGCAAAATCTCCATCCCCATCCCACTCAAGGGGAAGGATACTGCAAAATCACCATTCCTTCCATACTTTGGGGAAGGATACTGCAAAATCTCCATTCCTACCCAACTCCAGGAAAAGGACACTGCAAAATCTCCATTCTCACCCCAGTTCAGGAGAAAGATACTGCGAAAACTTCATTCACACCCCACTCTGGGGCCAGCCAGAGATGGTATTTACTGGTTCACCGAACTACTCAACATTTCTGCTACCATTTCTCCAAACTATTCAAAATTTCTTTTACTGGTTCTCCAGAACCTATCAGAGCCTGTTGGATTTCACCCCTGCCTCAACCTCCCTCAATCACCTGCAATGCAATTCTACATCAAGCTATGCTTTCAACTATTGAATTATATCAACAGACTTCAGTAGGAAGCTATTATGGAAGAGTCTATAAGGTATTGACCAAATGAGGACCTAATTTTTTTTCTTTAAAGCAATAGAGGTTTTATTGTGCAAATTAAAGAAAAGATGAGTAATGAACTATGTAATGTTGCTTAAAGGTTGCTTAAAGGTACTACGCCCTGGTCAGACCACACCTGGAGTACTGTGTTCAGTTCTGGTCACCACACTTCAAAAAAGACATTGAAACTCTGAAGAAGGTGCAGAAAAGAGCAACCAAAATGATCAGGGGTCTAGAAACCAAGACTTACGAAGAGAGACTGCGGGAACTGGGCATGAATAGCCTAGAGGAAAAGGAGGGCCAGAGTGGACATGATAGCAGTCTACAGGTATACGAGGGGTTGCCACAGAGGGGAGGGGATCACTTTATTCTCCAGGGCACCAGAGGGCCAGACAAGGAACAACTGCTGGAAGCTGACCAAGGAGAGATTCAACCTGGAAATAAGGAAGAACTTCCTGGTGGTCAGAACGATCAACCAGTGGAACAACCTACCAGCGGACGTTGTGAACTCCAATACTCTGGACATTTTTAAGAGGAAATTGGACTGCCATTTGGCTAGGAGGCTATAGGGTTTCTGCTTAGGCAGGAGGTTGGACTTGATGACCCGCATGGTCCCTTCCAACTCTAACAATAAAATAAATAAATAAATAAATAAAATAAAACATAGTTAAAAGATGTTACATTCTGCACTACTGTGATGCAAATTATACAATTTTATAAAGACAAACATTATACTATGAATCTTTAAACAACAATTGGCCAGTATTAATCTTTTTTTTGCAAATAATTTACATTAGCAGACTTCCTTTTTTTCAAGCAGAAACTAGTTCTTTCCCTTGTTTGACTATTCCTTGCATAGAAGTGTGATCTCCCATTAATGAAGAGATGCTGTACTTTGTTGACAGCCCAACCCCACCTATTTTTCTTTGATCCTTCTCTGTGAAATGTGTCCTCCTTACATTCTAAATTATTTAATTATTAATTGCAGGGCCTCAAGGGAGGGTTTTTCTGAATCAAAGCAGAAAGTCAAGTGTAATTTATAGAATTTTGAAATCAATATTTCCTTTCTTTTCAAGTGCAAATGCATTTGCTTGGCATTTTAGAGAACTTCCATTAACATGAAATTCCACTATCTCTAAAAGATTTTTTATTACATATGAACAAACATGGGGAAAATGCTTAGAAAAAAGCATAGGAAAATACAGTACAATATTTCATTCAACAACAGTTCATTCAAAGTTACAGTGTCAGCATCCCAATTAACATCCAAGAAATAAATCAGAGTCCAAACCTTGGCCTTTGTCTAAGTTAGAAACATAGAAACATAGAAACATAGAAGTCTGACGGCAGAAAAAGACCTCATGGTCCATCTAGTCTGCCCTTATACTATTTTCTGTATTTTATCTTAGGATGGATATATGTTTATCCCAGGCATGTTTAAATTCAGTTACTGTGGATTTATCTACCACGTCTGCTGGAAGTTTGTTCCAAGGATCTACTACTCTTTCAGTAAAATAATATTTTCTCATGTTGCTTTTGATCTTTCCCCCAACTAACTTCAGATTGTGTTCCAATTTATTAACAGAGCCCTGTTGGATACAAACTGCAGTCAACCTGATACTAACTTTTCCTACAGTTCTCCACCCAGGTTAAAGTTCAGCCCTCAACCCCACACCCATAAGTTTATCACATGGACCACTCCGGTTCTTTCAATATCCACGATCCTCCCCCGTACTTCTAGCTGGACTAGAAGACCTCCAAGGTCTCTTCCAGCTTTGTTGCTGTTGTTGTTGCTGTTGTTGAGGGGAATGGGAGTAGGGGAAAGAAAGGCCTCTCCCAATGGGTCCTGTCGGAGATTGGGGGCAAAGTGCCACTTTTGTAGAAAGGGTGGGAAAGAGAAGTGCATGAAAGGTGGAAGGGGGAGGGCAAGGATGATGGGCATGGGAGTAGGGGGAAGAAAGGCTCCTCCCAATGGCTCCCTGTCAGACAAACGTTTCATTGTCTACAACTACTCAGGCAACATTAGATTATCAGCTAGTAAGGTATAAAAACTGACCCACTCTGAACCCCATTTTGTCACCTGCACCAAAACCTCAAACCCCTGTGGTTCTGTTCATCAATAAATGGGTCCTCTTCCCAATCAGCCCCCAGCATTCATTTTATTTCCAGTGTCTTCCCTCTGGCTTGCAACTGAACCAGATGGATTTTCTTTCCAATAATAGCATGCATGTGGCTAGAGAAATCTAGATGATGATGATGATGATGATGATGATGATGATGATGATGGTGATGATGATGGTGGTGGTGATGGTGATGGTGATGGTGATTATTATTATTATTATTATTATTATTATTATTATTATTATTATTATTATTGGCAATACAACACAGCAAACGAGATCACTATGCTGGATTTTGTATTTCATCACCAGTCGGGCGCTTCCCAAGCACCTAGGACTGCGTGATGTAGCGGCAAATTATGTTTGCCGATCCCAGTAAAGCGGCCTTTTGCAATTGACAGATGGAGATTTTGTCAATTCCAATGGTTTTCAAATGTCCGCTGAGATCCTTTGGCACTGCGCCCAGCGTGCCAAGTACCAGTGGGACCATTTTCACAGGCTTATGCCAGAGACGTTGCAGCTCGATTTTTAGATCTTTGTATTTCACTAATTTCTCTAGCTGCTTCTCCTCAATTCTGCTGTCCCCTGGGATTGCGATGTCGATGATCCATACTTTTTCTCCACAATCAGGATGTCTGGTGTGTTATGCTTCAGAATTCGGTCAGTTGTTGTTGTCGTTGTTGTTGTCGTTGTTGTTGTTGTTGTTATTATTATTATTATTATTATTATTATTATTATTATTATTATTATTATTATTATATCCCCATTCCCTCCCCACTCCCGTTGGAAGGATGCTGAAAAATCCCCATTCCCTCCCCCCTCTGGTGCCAGCCATAGGTGGTATCATCCCTGATTTCATGACATTTTCCCCATTCACAAAGTTGGGGTGGGTGTGGCCTGCAGGTGACGCTTATGATCTGTGGACCGCCAGTTTGACACCCCTGGTTTAGGTCAAGATCTTTAAGAAATCTGTACTAAGTCCTCGGAGAGAGGCGGCATACCAATCCAATTAAACGTAAGCTTAAACTAAGCCAGGCTGATTTTTCTGAACTGATTTAAACATTTTACATGAACTGATTTTCTGAATTAATTCAAAAGCTAAGTCACAATTGCACCCCAACATTCAAATGAAATTGCACTCCATTTAAATTATAGACATTATAGTAATTTTTAAGCTGTACCCATCTCTCTAATCCCATGCAGTATGAGAAAAGCCAGCCTGTTACTGTGAAATTGAACGTTTAAGCTTATAGACCCCTTAAACCCTCCCCACTCTGCAGAAAAGCTAAAAAAAATATTGCTTTTTCACTGTAGGGTAACTCAAAGTTGAGCAGCGTCCCTTCCCTACTGGCACTCTTAAAAATGTCCGTTTCTCTTTCCATGCTGTTAATATTTTCAGATGATTTTTCTCCTTTTTCTTCAGTAAAATGTGTTTTGGGAAGAGATGGTATCCTCAACAGATCAAAATATTGACTGCGGCTAGCATTGTCAAGGCACAGCTAGGAGAAAGGGTTTTTTTCCACAGGAGTTCTCTTTGGCAGTTTCCTTCGACTATTGATGACAGAAGATCGAGAATGACTTCTGAGTCTGTCTCACACTTCTGCAACAGAGAGCTCTCTTGTCATCTTGCCCCCATTGGCATATTTGCTTTCCTCTATATTTATATCCTACAAGTGGACCTTGATTTGTTCTGAAACAAAGAGACTATGGAGAGAGGTGGGAAAGGAATCCAGTGTTTTTTTTCTCAAATATAGGAAACTTTAATCAGCCCAGTCTCTGGTCACAAGGTATCGGTTATTACCTATAAAGCCCTACATGGCTTAGAGCCAGAGGTATTGGTTATTACCTATTAAGCCCTACATGGCTTAGGGCCTGACTATTTATGGGACTATTTATGGGACCGTCTCCTGCCACATACCTCCCAGAGGCCTATTAGATCGCACAGAATTGGTCTCTTCCAGGACCTGTTGACTAAACAATGTAGGTTGGCGGGACCATGGGGGAGGGCAATTTCTGTTGCTACCCCGGCTCTATGGAACCAACTCTCCCCCAATGTTTGCACCGCTCCCTCTCTACTGGATTTTTGAAAAGCTGTTAAAACATGGCTTTGTCGACAGGCCTGGGGGCTGTGAAGTTAACATCAGACATGCCCGAATTATGTTTGAGTGACATGTATGTTGTTAGATTGGTTTGAGGTTTATAATGGGTTGATAGGGTCAAGGGGTTTTATTTACTATTGTAGTTTGACTTCTTTTTATTATTGTACTATTGTATTGTTTTTATTTCTGTAAACCACCCTGAGTCCTATGGAATTGTTTGGTATAGAAGTCCAATAAATTAAATTAAATTAATTCCCTACAGTAGTGTTAGTCAGGAGCAAACCATGAAATGGGTGTTGTTCCATTGTTAAACAAAAGGAATGGATTTTGGGTGCAGTGGCACAAATCTTTGCAGGTGCACCATGTTGAAAGATCTTGGCCTTTTACAAAATGAATTTCTGTACTTTACTCCTCACATAATAATTATACCTGCTAGTTTTTAATAAGAATGTTATCTACTAATGCTATATTTTCTATTACAAGATTAGATGAAATTTCCTGAAGAAATGTTTTTCCTAGTCTGACAATGAGCTGAACAAAAAGTTTTTCTTTTATTTTCAAAGTCTTTGAGTAATATTTGATTGGGTTCTTGTAGACATGTATTGCCCTTGTGTACAAGTCTTCTGATTATGAATGATTAGCGAATTGTCAATCTTTTCTTAGCACTAATTTTTCAAGCACTGTCTCTCTTACAAATTGCTAGGGTACTTTAAGGCTCACAAATTGTTTTCAGCTTCTTCTGTTTCTACAGATGATTTTTAAATGAAAATGATAGGGGGGGAAATGTTGCTTGGAAGATTTAGGCCAAATACATTTGGAATGGCTTAAGAATTGTCTTTAGAGTCACAATAACAATGTTTTTATTTTTTTTTAAAAAAATGTGATTAGATATTCAGTTTAGGATCCTTACTGTTGATCAATGAAGATTCTGAATATAGAAGATAAAGAACTACAGTGGTACCTCTACTTACAAACTTAATTTGTTCCGTGACCAGGTTCTTAAGTAGAAAAGTTTGTAAGAAGAAGCAATTTTTCCCATAGGAATCAATGTAAAAGCAAATAATCTGTGAGATTGGGGAAACCACAGCGAGGGTGGAGGCCCTGTTTCCTCCCAGGAGATTCCTAGAGAGGCCCCGTGGAGGCTTCTCCCCACCCTTTCCGGCCCTGTTTCCTCCCAGGAGATTCCTAGAGAGGCCCCAGGGAGGCTTCTCCCTGTCTTTTCCTGTTACAGTTTCGGAGGCTCAGGTTTGTAAGTGGGAAATGATTCTTGAGAAGAGGCAAAAAAAATCTTGAACACCCGGTTCTCATCTAGAAAAGTTCATAAGCAGAGGCGTTCTTAGGTAGAGGTACTACTGTACTTATTTCAGACAATTTTAGTGACAATTCAATTTTAAAATGTATTCCTCCATCTACTTACCTGAGTTATCTCTCTCTTTCTCTGAGAAATTTTAAAGCACTAAATGTACTTTTCTATAAATCTAATGATGAAAAAAGGTCAGGTTAACACATTTTAATTGCAAATTTTGGAGGACAGAAAAGATAATAAAGGTTTCCTGACCAGTCCTTCTGACTCTAGGGACCAGAGCTCACGTCTGTTTCTTCTAGCTGAGGAAGCCAGCCTTTTCTGAAGATGGTTCCTGGGTCATGTGGCCAGCATGAACTAAATGCTGAGGAGGCACACATAACACTGTGGCCTTCCCACCAAAGTGGTATCTATTTATCTACTTGCATGTGCATGGTTTTGAGATGCTAGGTGGGAGCTGGGACAAGAACAGGAGCTCACACTATTATATGATGCTTGGGTCTTGTTCTGTCAGGCTCTCTGGTAGACTCCTCCCAAAAATTCACAGGTACAAATTTCAGACACACACACATTTGAAAATTGAAAACAATGTTCTTTATAATGAAAATTCACTTAAACTAAGCCCTCTTTTGGTATAGCAAAGAGCACTCGTCTCCAAACAAACTGGTAATTTGTACAAGTCCCTTATCAGTTCTGTGATACTTAGCTTGCAGCTGTGAGGCAATTCACAGTCCTTCTTCTTTCACAAAGTGAAACACACTTTGCTCTGGTTTAGTTTCAAAGCGGGGGAAAATCAGCACACAAAAGGTCAAAGTCAGTAAAGCAGTCATGAAACACAACAATCAGATAATCCTCCACAATGGCCAAACCCACAGGCTGCTATTTATAGCAGCCTCACTAATCACCACAGCCCCACCCAACCACAGGTGGCCTCATTTTCTTTGATAATAATCTCTCAGTTGTTGTTGCCTATGCATCGCTCTCTGCATGCGTGGCTGTATCATTAACTCTTGTTCTGAATCCAAGGAGGAGCTAGATAATTGATCTCCTTCTGAGCTGTCTGCCCCACTCTCTTCCTCCCTGTCACTCATGTCTTCTTGGTCAGAGGAGCCTTCATCAGCAGATTCCACCGGGGGCAAAACAGGCCTGCAGCATGTGGATGTCTCCCCCACATCCACCGTCCTTGGGGCAGGAGCTGGGCCAGAGCTAACTGCAACAGGTCTCAAATGGTCAACCTTCCAATTGCCAAGTCCAGCATTTTAACCTCTGGGTCACTAGAAATCTGCAAAGAGGTTGAGAAACCTCTATCTCGATATTACAGCCAGTGATAACCTATAAGAGATCTATTGGAGTATTAATGCTTATATTCAGCCTGCACCTACGTGACAATAAATTTTAAATCAAAGGGCCATTATAAGACTCTGGGGAACCCTCTTCAATAAACTGAACTCCATTTAAGTGCTGGTATTATAAAACGTCTCTCTGTTTGGCAATAGAGAGCACATACTTGTCACAATGAAAGGTTCAGACATTTATCAATCTGAAAGACTCTGGGGAAGCTAACAAGAGGTGATTTTAAAAAATGCTTTATAAATTATTTGAGTAAAACATCCTGTTACTGTATTTAAGGGCTCCAAGACACCCAAGGAGTGGAGACAATAGACTGTTGAAGTGGAAGAATTGCATTGTTTGTCTGACATTTTTGGTATTGTTGGCGTTCTTTCAACCCTATTACTAAATATGTAGGGCCAGAATTGTTTGACTAAGGTAATAAAAAGCCTGATTAAATTACAAATAAATTAATATATTATTGTTACTAAAAAAATGAGTCTCTGAAATCTATTAATATATAATTCTAAACAGACAACCCAGAATTTTTTTTAAAAACACAATATGAATTAAAATAGGAAGAAAGCAGCCAAACTGGAGAAAGTAAACTATAACATATAAACGGAGGGGGGGGCACATTATGCTCTACTTGGGCTTAACCTTCAAGAGCATCCAGAAACTCCATGGAGAGTGTGATGGGTCATACAGTTCTTGGAGCCCTAAGTATGGCATTAGCACTTAGACTTACCGTGTTTCCCCGAAAGTAAGACAGTGTCTTACTTTCTTTTTATCCCCAAAAGCCCCACTATGTCTTACTTTCGGGGTATGTCTTATATTGGAAAAAATGGTGCGCGCTGGAGTCAGAAAAAGACATAGACAGATGGGGAGGGAGCCGGCTGGCCGGCGAGGCCCGGAGTGCGCTGCCAGCTGGGAAGGAAGGAGGGAGGGAGGCGCCCCCCGCTGCTTTCCCCGCCGCGCCGCTCCCAAGCGCCTTCCTCACCCTCACCGCCTTCTCGCTCTCCAGGTCCAGCTAGATGAGAGGGAGGCGGCAA
The DNA here is from genome assembly GCF_031021105.1 of Erythrolamprus reginae. Classification (NCBI taxonomy): domain Eukaryota; kingdom Metazoa; phylum Chordata; class Lepidosauria; order Squamata; family Dipsadidae; genus Erythrolamprus; species Erythrolamprus reginae. The sequence goes on along the minus strand of NC_091952.1, from coordinate 234,395,130 downwards.
TACCCCTGTGTTTCCCCGAAAGTAAGACATATGTCTTACTTCCGGGGTACGGCTTATATTAGCCGACTCCCCTGAAACCCCCGATACGTCTTACAATCGGGGGTGTCTTACTATTGGGGAAACAGGGTATATATCACTTTACAGTACTTGACAACCCACTCTAAGCCATTTAGAGGGTCAGCATATTGCCCCCAACAATCTGGGTCCTTATTTTACCAATCTCAGAAACATAGAAACATAGAAGTCTGACGGCAGAAAAAGACCTCATGGTCCATCTAGTCGGCCCTTATACTCTTTCCTGTATTTTATCTTAGGATGGATATATGTTTATCCCAGGCATGTTTAAATTCAGTTACTGTGGATTTATCTACCACGTCTGCTGGAAGTTTGTTCCAAGGATCTACTACTCTTTCAGTAAAATAATATTTTCTCATGTTGATTTTTATCTTTCCCCCAACTAACTTCAGACTGTGTCCCCTTGTTCTTGTGTTCACTTTCCTATTAAAACACTTCCCTCCTGGACCTTATTTAACCCTTTAACATATTTAAATGTTTCGATCATGTCCCCCCTTTTCCTTCTGTCCTCCAGACTATACAGATTGAGTTCATTAAGTCTTTCCTGATACGTTTTATGCTTAAGACCTTCTACCATTCTTGTAGCCCGTCTTTGGACCCGTTCAATTTTGTCAATATCTTTTTGTAGGTGAGGATGGTGTTCTGCCGGGCTTCTCAACACGAGCTCCCAATTAAGTTCAAAAGTAGAAATTCAGACACACCCAGTTGTAAAATCAATAGCACTGTTTTATCAAAAGGAAAATATGAACCAAACACAATTTTAGTCAGTCAAAGTGCTCTCCTTCAAAGCAACAGCCTTGAATACTGTGGAGAACAATAAACAAACATAAAGCAGCTACAAGGCAGCTGTAAAGACGTCACAGCCACCCAACTTCAAGAGTTCTCAAGTCACAAACTTAACTATGATCAAAAGTCCTGGAAACAGTTCAAAGAGTCCTTGTAGAATCCTGATGCAAAGCACACTTCTCTCTTTCACTGAACAGATAAACTTCCACGCCCAGATGCAAGAACGCTGGCTATTTAACAGCAGCCCCATTAGCCTAATTACCCCCAGCCACAGATGATCTCCCTTATTTCCTATAGTATTTACGCAGTTGCTATTTCCTTGTGATTGCCCTTTATCTGCGCACATCTATGAATGTCTCCCCTTCCAAATCCAATGATGATAATAATGATGAATCACTCACAGGGCAACTATCTAATGGGCTGCCTGTAATTCCCTCCTCTGTGGATCCCACTTCACTTTCACTATCTGCTACAGACGCTTCACTGCCAGAAGGAGTTGGCAGTAAAACTGGCCTCTGACAATGGGACGATTCTCCCACATCAACCCCCACAGTCCTTGGAGCAGGAGCTGTCCCAGAGACAACCACAACAGATGTTAAGCTGAGTCAACCCTGAATACACAGGTGGCTACAAGAAATAATAGGGCTAACAGTAGAATTTACCCCAGAACTCCTTTTATTAGAAATATTTAAAAGAGAATATGATAAAAGCATTAATTATTTGATTTTACACATCGCAACTGATGCTATGATTGCATACACACAACGCTGGAGAAACCTAACATTGAGAGCTTGTTAATTTAAAAAAATTGAATGTTCAGAAATAAATTAACTATAGAACTTAAAGGACAAAAAAGATTCAGATTATTATGGAAAGAAGTATGGAAGGAAGATTTGTTTGTTTGTTTGATTGATTGATTGATTTTTATGCCGCCCCTCTCCACTCACTCGGATGTAGAATTAGAAAATAATGTAAGATAATGTCTAAATTGTATAAATATATAATAAAAAAAGACTGTAGATCTACTTAAACTAGTTAAAAAACTAAATGTGAAAAGTTTAATAAAGATATTAAAAGAAACAGATGTTCACATTTCTAGATTTTCTTCTACATTTCTTGACACAATCTTCCTGAGAATCTCTGCAGATTCGTGACCTTTAAAAGCTGTGCAATGCTGTTTACAGGTAAATAGGAAATATACTTGAATGCTCAATGCCTCTTAACTGTGGAGAAAACAGATATCGATAGCAAAACTCAGATAATCCTGTTATGTGAAAAATGTCCTAGGTTTGAATTTCAGAATCCTTGGCCAACATTGATAAAGAGCTAAAAAGAAATTGGACATCTTGTATCAGTAGTAACAAATTGGAGGATCCCATGCCTCTTAGTAGATTTTTTCTTTATATTCTAACGCTTAGACAGACTAAGGGCCTTTCCCCCACTTTAACTAGGGCAAGAAGATCTTCTCTTCTCTTCTCTTCTCTTCTTGATTAGATTAGGTTAGATTAGATTAGATTATATGCCGCCCCTCTCCGCAAACTCGGGGCGGCTCACAACAATAATAAAAACAGTACGTAGTAACAAATCCAATTCCCACCAATCTAATTACAATTTTAAATTAAAAAATTCATAAAACAATCCCAATATATATAAAAAACAGGCACACAGTCAATCAATCAAATGGCAAAACAACATGGGCAAGGGGGAGATGTTTTAGTTCCCCCATGCTTGACGACAGAGGTGGGTTTTAAGGAGTTTACGAAAGGCAGGGAGGGTGGGGTCAATCCTAATCTCAGGGGGTAGCTGGTTCTAGAGGGTCGGAGCCCCCTCAGAGAAGGCTCTTCCCCTGGGTCCCACCAGACGACATTGTTTAGTCGACGGGACCCGAAGAAGGCCGACTCTGTGGGACCTAACTGGTCGCTGGGATTTGTGCGGCAGGAGGTGGTCCCGGAGATATTCTGGTCCGGTGCCATGAAGGGCTTTATAGGTCATAACCAACACTTTGAATTGTGACCGGAAACTGATCGGCAACCAATGTAGACTGCGGAGTGTTGGAGTAATATGGGCATACTTAGAGAAGCCCATAATTGCTCTCGCAGCTGCATTCTGCATGATCTGAAGTTTCCGAACACTTTTCAAAGGTAGCCCCATGTAGAGAGTGTTACAGTACTCGAGCCTCGAGGTGATGAGGGCATGAGTGACTGTGGGTAATTACTCCTGGTCCAAATAGGGCCGCAACTGGCGCACCAGGCGAACCTGGGCAAACGCCCTCCTCGCCACAGCTGAAAGGTGTTTCTCTAATGTGAGCTGTGGATCGAGGAGGACACCCAAGTTGCGGACCCTCTCTGAGGCTGTCAATAATTCTCCCCCCAGGGTAATGGATGGACAGATAGAATTGTCCTTGGGAGGCAAAACCTACAGCCACTCCGTCTTGTCTGGATTGAGTTTGAGTTTGTTGACACCCATCCAGGCCCCAACAGCCTCCAGGCACCGGAACATCACTTCCACTGCTTCGTTGACTGGACATGGGGTGGAGATGTACAACTGGGTATCATCGGCGTATTGATGATACCTCACCCCATGCCCTTGGATGATCTCACCCAGCGGTTTCATGTAGATGATCTCACGCAGCGGTTTCATCTTGACATTTACAAAGATGGAAACATTAGCTGATGAACATCAGGGTTAAATATACCAGGAGAAAGTGAACAAAAAGTAAAGGTAATACTTAATTTTTTTAAAAGAAAAAGATATCTATTATAGAGATCAGGTACAATTATAATGGGAATGGGGTAGGCAAATTATCAAAATTATGAAACTGGCCCTGGTTAATGACAATGAAGATTTAACACTAAGCCTGATTAATGTTAATCACAAAGAGGAAAATTAACCTCAGAAAATTAATGCATTAGACTTCTGGATCAGGTTTATTTCTGTAAAGTTGCGTATTAAGAGTAATATGATTCATATCTTAATTTTCTTTCTAAAATTTCCTGGCCGTTATTAGTTCTAATGCTAGGTCAGTGATTTTTCTGCCTTAGATTTTCCACGAAAAACTAAACGCTACTTTCTTTTTAAAAAATTGCATTTATTAACCCTATAATTATTTTTGGGTTCAGTTGCTTCTGTTCATTCAGATTCATTGCTGTGAATTGCAAAGTTGTAAAGTTCCTGAAACTTTCAAAGAAGCGCTATGTGTTGGCTTTGATATATTATAGCCTTCCTTTTCTTTGCAGTTATGAATTACAAGTTCTTCAGCAACCTGTCTGAGATTTCCTATTATTTTTATATCACACAAAGCTATGAATATTTTGACTACAGTTTCAGCTGTTTAGGAAAAAGATACACAAGGGAGAGAGGAAGGATAGGGAAATTGAGTTTTATCCCTAAGCAGGCATTTCATTTCTTTATTAATTATTTTTGTTAACATTCTCAGCATATAAAATACAAATGAAAATAAAGGCAATAAGAAAATGGGAAAGAAAAAGAGAAAGGGAAAAAAGATAAACAGGAAAGGAGAAAAGTATTGGCTTTCTTTTAGCAATTAAATACAAAATGGAATTACAACAATTTCAACTTTTTATTTTGCCTATTTAACAAATACAGTGATACCTCGTCTTACGAACTTAATTGGTTCCGGGACGAGGTTTGTAAGGTCAAAAGTTTGTAAGATGAAACAATGTTTCCCATAGGAATCAATGGAAAAGTGATTAATGCGTGCAAGCCCAAAACTCACCCCTTTTGCCAGCCAAAGCACCTGTTTTTTGCGCTGCTGGGATTCCCCTGAGGCTCCCCTCCATGGGAAACCCCACCTCCGGACTTCTGTGTTTTTGTGATGCTGCAGGGGAATCCCAGCAGTGCAAAAACAGGTGCTTCGCTGGCAATGGAAGTCCAGAGATGGGGTTTCCCAGCAAGGGGAGCCTCAGCAAAATTGCAGGATCGCAAAAACATGGAAGTCCTCGAAACCCCACCTCCGTGTTTTTGTGATGCTGCGATTTCACTGAGGCTCCCCTCACTGGGAAACATCACCTCCGGACTTCTGTTGCCAGCAAAGCACCTGTTTTTGCACTGCTGGGATTCCCCTGCAGCATTGCAAAAACACGGAAGTCCGGAGGTGGTGTTTCCCATGGAGGGGAGCCTCAGGGGAATCCCAGCAGTGCAAAAACGGGCACTTCACTGGCAACAGAAGTCCAGAGGCAGGGCATCTGGGTGGCGGCGGCTTGGGTTTGTAAGGTGAAAATAGTTTGGAAGAAGAGGCAAAAAAATCTTAAACCCCGGGTTTGTATCTCAAAAAGTTTGTATGACGAGGGATTTGTAAGATGAGGTATCACTGTATTATCCATTTCTATAACAACAAAGTAGTTTAATCAGCCAAAACAAATTCAACATTTCATTTTTTTTCCAGATCTTGGGCATAAAATTCAGAAATGGTTGCAAAGTAAAAACAAAACTAGATATATTCTTTTCTCTAAATAGAGCATCATTTTGCTATCTCTGCTACCTTCTTCAATTTTTTATCCATTCTTCTATTCTGAGCCTCAGCTGGCATTTTTCAGTGAGAATGAAATTTGGATGCAAGCTTCTGTCCTTTTCTTAAGATGCTATAACTCATGGCCAGGCCATTCAGAATCCCATCTCTGCATAATAGTTCCAAAGTTACAAACAAATAAAGAAAGAATCCTTCTTCATTTGCTTGTCAAGGCTTTCAAGTTTCAAGTTTTTGGAATTGCTGTTATTTTATTCTAGCTTCAGGTGATGCCAGGACTGCAGTAAAGGGCTGCTCTCTGAAATAGGTGCAGGTGCGGGCACAGATGTACATTGGTGTGAGATTCAGCTTCTGTGCATGTGCACAAATGAAATCTCGCATGAGGATGTGCATGTGTGTGAGATTTCGCCTATTTTCTGTGATTTCTTTGCTTCCGTGCATGCGCATAAGCAACAAACACTGAAAATTGGCAAAATCTCGTGTGTGTGTCCTCGCATTAGATTTTGCTTGCGGCGCATGCGCATGAATCTCATGTGGGGTGCATGTGCAAACATTGGGAACACAAAGCTGCATGTGCATTCTGATTTTTGCTACCCCACTCGGTGTGGCCCCATACCAGGTGCAGCCCACCACTGCAGGGCTGGGTTCTGGTTTTCTGCCAGTTCCCTCTGTGATGTGCCATGTGAGCCCACAAGTGCTTCATGCATGCGCAGAGTGAAGGGCTACCAAAATTTTTATTACCACACTTTGGGTGTGGCTTATGTATTTTCTTTCAACATCTCTCAGGGCAAATTGGGTGCTCTGGGGTGGAGCTCCATTTTTGCTACCCCACTGCGTTCCCCCCTGTCCAGACGGTAGCCCACCCCTGCATGCGCAGTACTAAAACAAGTTAGTGGACTTATGTTAACATCAGAAGAACCAATTAAGGGGCGTGGCAGGCCTGAGTCTCGGTCAGTTTTAGCGACCCAGGCTGCCAAGTTACTACCGGTTCTATAGAATCAGTCTGAACCAGGAAGGATCAACCACTGGGTGATGTGCCTGTTAACTATTTTTCTGTTTTTCCCCTCATCTCTCTTCAACAAAATAGCTAACTGGGACTTATTTATTTGTATATGGTGATTAGCCAGGAGACAACAGTGTTGGTAGTAGTTATTTGGTTGCCAAAGAGTGAAGGTCACATTAGTTTGTCTTCATGTGTTATCTATGGGGCACAACAGGGGGCAAACTACAGTAGCTTCACGCTAGAAAGGAAGATGAAGAGCATGATCTGGTATCAAGCAGGACTTTCTCTCAAGTAGGATGCTTGGCTGCATAGCTAGAGGTATAACAAGCAGGAAGAGGGAGATTATGATCCCGCTGTATAGAGTGCTGGTGAGACCACATTTGGAATACTGTGTTCAGTTCTGGAAATCTCACCTACAAAAAGATATTGACAAAATTCAACGGGTCCAAGGACAGGCTGCAGGAATGGTGGAGGGTCTTAAGCATAAAACCTATCAGGAAAGACTTAATGAACTCAATCTGTATAGTCTGGAGGACAGAAGGGAAAGGGGGGACATGATCGAAACATTTAAATATGTCAAAGGGTTAAATAAGGTCCAGGAGGGAAGTGTTTTTAATAAGAAAGTGAACACAAGAACAAGGGGACACAATCTGAAGTTAGTTGGGGGAAAGACCAAAAGCAACATGAGAAAATATTATTTTACTGAAAGAGTAGTAGATCCTTGGAACAAACTTCCAGCAGACGTGGTAGATAAATCCACAGTAACTGAATTTAAACATGCCTGAGATAAACATATATCCATCCTAAGATAAAATACAGAAAATAGTATAAGGGCAGACTAGATGGACCATGAGGTCTTTTTCTGCTGTCAGACTTCTATGTTTTTATGTTTCTATCATCAGCATCACCTGGCAGTTGGACATCACATTCAGGCAGGTCCAGCACTGGCAGAGGTCCAACCATCTGCAGGAAACACCATCATGTTTCCCACCAAAGTGGTATCTATTTCTCTACTCACATGTAGGCAGTGAAGGGCTATCAATTTTTTTAGTATGACACTGTGGGCATGGCTTATGCAGGATGCTCTGCATTTTCTTTCAATATCTTTCAGTGCAAATTGGGTGCTCTGGAATGGAGCACCATTTTCACTACCCCACTGCGTTCCCCCGTCCCGTCTGGGCAGCAGCCCACCCCTGCATGTAGGATGCTTTTGAACTGCTGGGCAGAAACTGAGGAAGGTGATGGAAACCGACTCTACCATGTGGCTCTGGGGTTCAAAACCATCAGAACAAAGGTTATCTTCAGTGTCTTTATGCCTCACACATTGTACTAGAAGGATTAGCACTCAGTACCCGTCATCTATGACCTATAAAGCCCTTCATGGCATCGGACCAGAATATCTCTGAGACCGCCTTCTTCCGCACGAATCCCAGCGACCGGTTAGGTCCCACAGAGTTGACCTTCTCCGGGTCCTGTCAACTAAACAATGTCATTTGGCGGGACCCAGGAGAAGAGCCTTCTCTGTGGCGGCCCCAACCCTCTGGAACCAGCTCTCCCCAGAGATCAGAACTGCCCCCACCCTCCTTGCCTTTTGTAAAGTTCTTAAGACCCATCTCTGCCGTCAGGCATGGGGGAACTGAGACATCCCCCCCGGGCCTATACAGTTTATACATGGTATATTTGTGTGTATGCTTGCTTTTAATAATGGGGTTTTTAGTGTTTTTTAAATTATTAGATTTGTTCTTACATTGTCTTTGTTATTGTTGTGAGTCGCCCCGAGTCTACGGAGAGGGGCGGCATACAAATATAAATAATAATAATAATAATAATAATAATAATAATAATAATAATAATAATAATAATAATAATAATCTGCAAAACAAATCATCTCCTTCCAGCTCCTCTGAGAAACGTATAGATTATTTACCACAAAGTGTCTGAATACTTTGTGGTAAAGTACTATTCTATAATCCCTATTATATAAATATACCACATAGCCCTTTTCTATACATGCACCACAAAGCGTACTTATAGAATAGGGCTGTGCACATTTGATGTCTTTGCCACCAAATAATATGGCATGATTGCAATCCTCGAAGGATAAGCAAAGCTATGACAAATGCTACATTTGCTTTAATTGCCTTTAAATTCCATTTTTTTTTCTTGTTGGAAGTTACAGTGAACCACGAACCTATCCAATGAATAAAAGGAGGAACCAACATCTTTCATAGAAGAGAAGAATCAAGAAAGAACTTAAATAGAAGTTAGCTGAGAAAGGAAGCTTTGAGCTATAAACAGCTGAGTCAGAACAGTAAAAAAAAATTATGCAACTTTGCTGTGGTAAAGAAGCTAACTTTTTCTTGCTCAACTAAAAGTCTCATGCTGATTTATAAAGAAACAACAGGAGTTGGCTATGGAATGAAAGTTGGTGATGAATATGGAAGGCTGCTATGTCATTTTGCACAGAAGGGTGCTGTTTTTATATAATGCTGAATTCACTTCAACTTTGAATTCATAGAAGCCTAGCCAGAAATTATTACCTCTTTTCTCAACAATTGCTGGCTTCTCCTTTTTCAGCAACATGAATGCCTGGGCATTTCCATATAGCCAATGACTGCACCTCACAAAACCTTCGTTGTTGTTATCCTTGCAACACACAGTTTCCTCCCATGCCTCAGTGATACTTCCGCCAGCATACCAAAGAAGCAATTGTTCAAAATCAAAAGTGTTTTATTCTGCAATCGCAGAACTGTAGAGTTGGAAAATATGTCAAAACTGTCTGGTCCAACCCTCTACATTATGCAGGAGAATCAATTTATTTATTTATTTATTTATTTATTTATTGGATTTGTATGCCGCCCCTCTCCGGAGACTCGGGGCAGCTAACAGCAACAATAAAGCAGTGTACAATAGTAGTCTGATGTTAGAAATCATTAAAAGCCCATTAATATAAAAAAAACCAAACATACATACATACATACCATGCATACAATTGTAGAGGCCTAGGGGGGAAAGGAATCTTAATTCCCCCATGCCTGACGGCAGAGGTGGGTTTTAAGCAGCTTACGAAAGGCAAGGAGGGTGGGGGCAATTCTAATCTTTGGGGGGAGCTGATTCCAGAGGGTCGGGGCCGCCACAGAGAAGGCTCTTCGCCTGGGTCCTGCCAAGCGACATTCTTTAGTTGACGGAACCCGGAGAAGATCCACTCTGTGGGACCTAACTGGTCGCTGGGATTCGTGCAGCAGAAGGCGGTCCCTGAGATAATCTTAAGCCATCCATGAAACTTGGTTATCCAGCCTCCTCTTAAAATCTCCAAAGATGGGGAATCCACAATCTTCATCGACAGACTATTATAGAGATCTTATAATAAGAAATTTCACCTAAATAAATTACAGGTAGCAAAAATTTATTCCCATTATTCCTAGTCCTTGTTTCTATAGCAATGGGAAATATTTGCACATCATCAATAACTCTCTTATGCATGTTGTTATCATGTTTCCTCTCAACCTTCTTTCCCCAGACCATATTAAAGAGCCATTTGGACCCATTTATCACAGAAAAGAAAACACGGGGATCCACAAAACCCTTCTCATGCCTGACTTTTTCCTGAGAGACCACAGAACTAACTTAGGTAGTTGAATTAAATATTCTGTTTTCTTCTGAAACTTTTCCTTTCTTGGATTTATCTGTGGTTGGCCTACCGGGGGTCAAAAAGTTCAATAAATCATGTACTGGTGGGTATCCCGCATTGATGGTTGTGATCAGGTGGGGGTTGCTATTCCCACCACTACTGGTGTGCTGCTTGCACAGCTCCGCCTCTCTGGCATGTGCATGTATGCATCTGAGTGAGATTTCATGTCCAGTTGGCAAAGCAGTGGAAGTGATGTGCCGGTGCCTGGAGGCTGTTAGGGTCTGCATGGGTGTCAAGAGGCTCAATCCTGACAAGATGGAGTGGCTGTGGGTTCTGCCTTCCATCTGTCTGTCGATTATCCTTGGGGGGAATTGCTGACCCCTTCAGAGAGGGTTCGCAACTTGGGCATCCTCCTTGATCTATAGCTAACTTTAGAACACCATCTTTCGGCTGTGGCGAGGAGGGCGTTTGCACAGGTTCACCTAGTGCACCAGTTGCGACCCTATTTGGACAGGGAATCTTTGCTCACAGTCACTCATGCCCACATCACCTCGAGGTTCAACTACTGCAACACTGTCTACATGGGGTCACCTCTGAAGACTGTTCGGAAACTTCAGATTGTGCAGAACGTGGCTGCGAGAGCAATCATGGGCTTTCCTTGATATGCCTATGTCTCATCAACACATCGCGGCCTGCATTGGTTGCCGATTAATTTCCGGTCACAATTCAAAGTGTTGGTAATGACCTATAAAGCCCTACATGCAGTAATGGGCGTCTACGGGAACGGTCAGGAATGCCGTTCCAATAGCAAAATTTGGAGCTCCACCCCAGAGCACCCAATTTGCAGTGAAAGATGTTGAAACAAAATGCATAAGCCAAGCCCACAGTGTGGTAGTAAAAATTTTGGTAGCCCATCACTGCCTACATAGCATTGGACCAGAATACCTAGAGGACCGTCTTCTGCCGCACTAATCCCAGCAGTCGATTAGGTCCCACAGAGTAGGCCTTCTCCGGATTCCTTTGACTAAACAATGTCATCTGGCGGGACCCAGGGGAAGAGCCTTCTCTGTGGCAGCCCCATCCTCTGGAATCATTTCCTCCCGGAGATTAGAGCCACCCCCACCCTCCTCGCCTTCCGCAAGACTTTGAAAACACATCTATGTCTCCAGGCATGAGGTGACTGATGTATCCCCTGGCTAGTAAGATCTATATATGATTATGATTGGGTTGTATGGTTGTTTTTAATGATAAGGGGTTTTATTTATAGTTTTTAATTATTGGATTTGTCATATATTGTTTACTGTTGTTGTGAGCCGCCCCAAGTCTTCGGAGAGGGGCGGCATACAAATCTAATAAATTATTATTATTGTTATTGTTATTGTTGTTATTATTATTATTATTATTATTATTATTATTATTTTGCTTCCTACGCATGTGCATGTGCATAAACAAAATTTCGATCAGCTATGAGAGCGCACATTTTCACTACGGGTATGATGACGTTGATTGTATCGGTAGAAACCCACTATTGGTTGTGAAGCATATTTTGAGTGACAGCGAGCCACAGCAGAGGAATGAAAGAGCCACATGTGCTTCCAGAGCCATGGGGTGCTGACCCCTGCCGTAGACTGAACATTTCAACTTCCACCAGCCTATTTTTATAGAATGTATCCTAAAACCTCTTTATCATCTGAACTCTCTATAACGTCTGGCAATGTGGTGGACATTACAAAGTACGTCAGCTGTCCACTCACCATGACTGATTAGAGTAAGTGTTGAATTCTGTTCAAGGAGCACTGTGAAGTGGGGACTGGATGTTAGGGCATCTTAACTTCAATCAGGGAGAGGAGAAAGAGATGCTTAATTTAAAAGAGCCAGAGAAGTAATCACAAAACAACGTGGCCTTTAAGTTTTTTTTTTGTTTTAGTGGGAAGTGGGAAGAACCAAGTACTGCTCTGGCAATGTTTTTGTGTCTATTATAAAATGTTAATTAGCTTCATTCTGGAGTAGCTACTAAAACCTTGTAATGTCATGGGCACAATGCTGTCTCCAGAGCAATACAAACACTGCAGGTATTGTGCCAAATAAATAACTTTTGGTGAAAATCTGTAACTACAGAATAAACTTATGCTAAAAGCTTTATGTAACAAAATATTGTCATATAATTATTATAGGGCAGACAATGGTTGACTCTTGATTAGTTTCAATTTGCAACAGGTGATGAGGTGGAGCTCTCACCTCATGATCAGGAGGCTGTGAGTTCAATCCTAGGTAGAGGCAGAGTTCTCTCTCTCTGGGCACACTAAGACTATATCTGCTGGTGACAGGAAGGGCATCCAGCCAGTAAACATTCAGTTGTCCAGACTTCACCCTACAAGGAGTCATTAAAAGAAGAAGATGGCACAAATGATAGTTTAGCCACCCAGAGTCCTTCAGGAGTTGGGAGGCATAGAAATACAATAAATGAATGAACGAACGAACGAATGAATGAATGAATGAATGGATGGATGGATGGATGGATGGATGGATGGACGGATGGATAAATGAATAAATGAATGAATGAATGAATGAATGAATGAATGAATAAATAAATAAATAAATAAATAAATAAATATGCTATAATTGTTTACCATAATTAACTCTTTTGGATTCTCCTTTACCATATCCCAACTATGTAAAATGGAAAAAAAATTCCTTGACCTATCTTTTTTGTGAATTTGATGTACATACAGTGTGCATATTTGAAAAGCTATGAAAAAAAAATTAAATCCTGCCTCCTGGAAAGTATTAGTATGAGTGTGGACAGTTTTCAAAGTTGTGGTCATTTTTAACTTTCAGGAAATCTCTTCCTTTCTTGCATTGCATTTTGGAGCACATCTAAGATTAGTTCAATTGAAGAGAACTTATATAAGATGTCAGATATGTAAGAATATATGTCAGATATTTAACCTGATTACCATTTGTTTTTGCTTAAAAAGTTAATAATCCATTTAGAAGTGGGGTTTTTTTTACTGTTCTTATTAAAATAGAATGAAAACTTAACCAGCCAGAAAAGAATAAAGACCAGATCAACAAAATATTTAAAAAAAACCCACAAGGAAACTTTTATTTCAAAAATAATAGGAAGGGCGACTTAGCTTCTAAACAGCTGAATAAGAACTACGTGTTCACAATTTTTTTCTCCAGTTTTTCTCAAAAGCAATATTGAGGTGAATTTGGAAGGAAAATCTCTGGGGAACTTTGAGAGAAATTAAAAGAACATAGCAATATTTCTTGAAGTAAAAGTGGAAATTTCCCTTGAGTCAAGCTTAATTTCTGATGACTTCATAGATATGACAATATTGTTTTCTGGGCAACAATATAGAAGTGATTTGCTTTTATCCTCTCCTGCATTTTTTTTCTTTTTCCCAGTTAAATCTACCGCCTGAGATTTTATGGTCTCCTGTAGAAGTAAACTCAGTCTACTTAAGTTTTTCAAGACCAGCCAAAGTTTCTAGATTGATTGATTGATGATTGATTGATTGATTTCTATGCCGCCCTGTTCCTCGGACTCAGGGCAGCTCACAACAAAGTAATACATCACATGTAAAAATCTAAATTAAAAAAAGCATATTAAAACCCCAATAATATAAAAAAAACCCAGTCACTCGTATTCAATCCCGTTGCTTCCTGTGTGGCTAATCCAGAATGTAAGTTATTGTACAGCATGCCATTAACCAAGTTTCCTGAACTCTGTCTGCTCTCAGAACTGTTCCTCTGGACTCACAGCAGCTAGGAACTAGTAGAGGTGTGTGTGTGTGTGTGTGTGTTTTTGTGTGCTTGGAACATTGTTCTTGGACTTACAGGGAATTGTGGGAACTTTGAAGGGGGAGAGTTGGAGCAATAAAAGGAAGTGAAGCTCTGGTCATGTTGTTTTCACGCCAAGACTTGGGGCATCACACAAGGACCCCCCCTAACACCCAACTCTATTGTTTTTTTACCATGGTTGCATTGGTTAAGTGAATAGGCTGGTTGTTAAGTGAATCAAGCTTCCTTATTGATTTTGCTTGTAGGAATCAGGCTGGGAAAGGTGCAAATGGAGATCACCCAATTCTGCAATGCTGCAACTGTTATAAATAGTTGCTGGTTGCCAAGTGCTTAAATATGTTGATCAACACTTTACCCTTAGATTATCCACGGTTGACCTATCGAGATTCCTTAGAGGTCAGTAAGGGGCGAGTACAAGTGCACTAGAGTGCCTTCCGTCCCGTGTCCTATTGCTCTCCTATATCTCCTATACCTTTCTTCTATTCCTATTTCTCTTCTTCTATTCTTTCATTGATACATTCTATTACTATATCTTCTTTTCTATTCTTTCTTAGTTATATTTTACTATGAGTATCTCCTCTATAACCTTCATCATGTATTTTACTATGTGTATATAGATATATACCCACTAAAACCCTCATTGTGTATTGGACAAAATAAATAAATAAAATAAAATAAAATAAAATCCAAGGACTACTTATAAGTCTTTGTTTTTAATGCTGCTGTACTTTCAACAGTTGCTAAACAAATGGTTGTAGCTCAAGGACTACCATTAGATAATTTGAATAGCTTTGTACACATCTAATGACTGTGTTTGGAGGAAATTCTACTAATTTTGCTATAATAGGTCCCTTTTCTGAAAATGTTGATGTTTAATGAAGATTTACAATTTTAGGAATCTCCAGGGAGGAAACAGGGCCTCCTCAATCACACACATTGTTTGCTTTTACATTGATTCCTATGGGAAAAATTGTTTCTTCTTACAAACGTTTCTTCTTAAGAACCTGGTCACAGAACGAATTAAGTTCTTAAGCAGAGGTACCACTGTATAGTTCTGTGGTTTTGAGATCTCGTCTGCCACTTCCTTCAAAACCTTGGAGTATAATCCATCTGGTCCTGGCAATTTGATCTGATCTAGGGTAGACGGCTACTCACTTACCATTTTCTTCCCTTTTTCAGTTCTTGAATAAGAAGCAAAACATCTTCAAAGGAAAAAAGAACAAAAAGTCCAGTTGCCTCTTTAAAAGCACCTTTGGAAGAAATCCAATCAAGGTTTAAGAAAAAAAAGTTTCAGTTTCATTGCATCAGAATGAAGCAAAGACAGTAAAGCATTATTCCGCCACCCAACTTAGCAGCAGTCTTCTTTTATGCTGGTGAAGGTGGAAGCGTCTTGAACTCAAGAAAGGGATACATGTGAAAGTGCTGTTATTTCAAGAAGAACCATTTTACGATAAAAAAGGAGTCCTGCTCATTTTTGGATGCTGAATGAAATGCACCGTGGAATGCAACTTCACCATGCTCTAAAAGATGTAACTATGTGTAACTATGCAATTTGTAGGATAATTACAGTCTCCAAGGACATAGGTTTAAAACGTATTTGTTTTAACAGAGAGAGGCCAGGAAAAATAAAGTTAAAAATAGCTCTCCGTGCTGCTGTTCTGTTCGGGTCGTATGTGACCCGAAGCCAAGTTTGAGTCCCTGTAAAAATTTTTCCCTGCATATCTGAAACTTGAAATTTCATGACTATTCATCATTTCAGGGGTTCTCTCTATGAGAATTTTTTTTGGGGGGTGGGGGGCTTAGTTTTTGCTGGGCAAAAAAAGTTACAAATCTTATGTTCCCGGGTCACCCTGACCCGGACCGAAAACTCTTCATTTGCAGTGCTTATGTTTGGTCTTTTTGAAAGCTTTTTTCACTTGGAAAGTAGTCTGAACATTTCTGCACACAATGATATGAAAATTGAAATGAAAAAAGTAAATCTTATTGGTTTATTTTGCGGATATAATGCACGCCCCCCCCGTTTTTGTGAAAAAATTTTCAATTTATGGATAGTTTTGCTTGCAAAATGCATTCTATTTTACTAAAGTTGGTGTGGGATTGGTAGCTTGAACATTTCTGAATATAAGAAAAATATAAAGGAACTGAAAAAAATGATTCTTATTGGTTTTTTAACATCAGAAATAAGGCCTCCCCCCCCCCTTGGCTGCTTGCAACCATTTTCACTTTTTATTTTTTTATGCTCCAAATCCGAAATATTCTTTAAAATCTTAGGCATTCATTTACTCAATTTAACAATGCTGATCATCAAAAAATATTTTTGGGGTGGTGGCTAATTGTTTTCTGGGCAAAAAAAAATCATAACTTTGAATCTGTTTCTGTTCGTATGTGACCGGACCAAAAATAATTTTTTTAGGTACTTGAATTTGATCTTTTTGAAAACTTTTTCAACTGGAAAACTAGTTTGAACATTTATGAACATAATGATATGAAAATTGAACTGGAAAAATTGAGACTTATATTTTTATTTTGATCAAAAAGCCCCTCCCCCCATCCTTTTTAAATTTCGTGTCAATTTCTATTTTTTAAGGCTACAAATCCCTAAGGAATTTTCCCCCAAAAGGTTTGATATACTAAATTGAACATTTCTGAATATAAGAAAAATATAAATGAACTGAAAAAAATGGTTCTTATTGGTTTATTTTTGCCACAAAAGGGCCACCCCCCCTCGGCCTTGCTGTGTGCCATTATTGTCACTGTTTATACATATTTGTCTAGAAATATTTGGAATATCCTTTTGAAAATCAACCACATTGTAGCCAGAGAACTAATTTTATGAAACAAATCCATTTTACTAAAAAAAAGTATGTAAGTTTGAAATTAACAGTATAATTTTTATATAAATTGAAATAATTGAGGCATACTTTATGTGCAAAATAAACCAATATGCATCAATTTTTCCAGTTCAATTTTCATATCATTATGTTCAGAAATGTTCAAGCTACCAATCCCACACCAACTTTAGTGAAATAGAATGTATTTTGCTAGCAAAACTATCCATAAAGTGAAGACTATTTAAAAAAAACGGGGGGGCGTGCATTTCATCAACAAAATAAACCAATATGCATCAATTTTTCCAGTTCAATTTTCATATCATTATGTTCAGAAATGTTCAAGCTACCAATCCCATACCAACTTTAGTAAAATAGAATGCATTTTGCAAGCAAAACTATCCATAAATTGAAAAAAATTTCACAAAAACAGGGGGGGCGTGCATTATATCCGCAAAATAAACCAATAAGATTTACTTTTTTCATTTCAATTTTCATATCATTGTGTGCAGAAATGTTCAGACTACTTTCCAAGTGAAAAAAGCTTTCAAAAAGACCAAACATAAGCACTGCAAATGAAGAGTTTTCGGTCCGGGTCAGGGTGACCCGGGAACATAAGATTTGTTACTTTTCTTAAACAGAACAGGAGTGTTAAGAATAAAGATGAATCCCGTCACACTTTTATAAGTCAAAGCATAGATTGAGGAAGTGTAGCCTTCAAGGATAATTGATTTGATTATAAGAAGAGATGTTTATTACACAGTATAAATATAAATTGGAAACTTCCCTTGCTTATTCTTTCAAACAGAAAAAGCCAAGGCAGTCCTAGGCTGCATTAACAGAGGGATAAAATCAAGATCATGTGAAGTGTTATATAATGCCTTAGTTGGACCACACTTGGAATATTGCATCCAGTTTTAGTGACCATAAAAAAGATGTTGAAACTCGATAAGAGTGCAAAGAAGAGCAACAAAGATGATTAGAGGATTGGA